>NW_025959234.1:0-78650 GCF_023159225.1 Perognathus longimembris pacificus | reverse complement strand
ACACTTCTGTTTCCCAGATACTGGGGAACAGAGGTAGGGAGGAGCACAGTCTTGAGACCACCTGATCAAATGAAAAGCAGGGGAGGGAGGGGAGGAGGAGTTAAAGGGGAAGAAGAGTGAAAAGGGCAGAGGAAAGGGAGAAAGGTGGAAGAGATAGAGGAAGGGGAGGGCTGGCCAGCCCAAAAGACTATCCAAAGATAACTCAAAAGCCAAAAAAAAAAAAAAAGGAACTGGAGGAGTGGTTTAAATGAAGCAAGGAAAAGGCCTCAAGTTCCAAGCCAAGCATCACAGAGCAAGAATTGGAAGAATTAGCTTCTTCATTTGTAAACAAGGCAGAC
Source organism: Perognathus longimembris pacificus (assembly GCF_023159225.1). NCBI lineage: Eukaryota > Metazoa > Chordata > Mammalia > Rodentia > Heteromyidae > Perognathus > Perognathus longimembris. The sequence goes on along the minus strand of NW_025959234.1, from coordinate 78,312 downwards.
AAAAGAGAACAAGAACACCCCTTCAAAAGGCAACTTGTCCTTGTCCACTCTCAGCAGAAAGGTCACTGAGCATGTCATGTCCAGCCTGTTGGATTGATTAGGCCTCAGAAGACTTACTGGGGACATTCGTGGGGGCACCCTCATCACTGTGCCCTGTTCTGTGTCACAGGAAGTGGAGAATATCTGCCAGTTTCATTTCCATAACATTCACCATCTCAAGTTGCTTATTCAAGTTTCTTAAGGTAAAACTGTTTCTGTTCTCTATATCATTGAAAATGTATACAGCAAGACATGGAGTTTTATATGCTCAAATCCACTGGATTAGCAAAGGAACACAAAGGCTCTGACACCAGGGGGAAGAGTGCTCTATCTCAAAGCAAGCGTGACCATTTACGTCCATCACCATACTGGGGCGACCTCAATCCATCACCAGGATCTGTACTGCTCCCACTTGGGAATGAGGGGTACTTGCGCTTGTTGGCATTTACTCCCATTTTGTAAATAGTCATTTCATAAGTACAGAGGATACCTTAAGAAGTATCTACTTTCTGTGTATGCTCATACTAGGGCTTGAACTCAGGGCCTGGGCAATGCCCTTAACTTTTTTGCTCAAGGCTGGCTTTCTATCACTTGAGCCACAGCTCTACTTTGGCTTTTGGTCGCTATTGAAGGTGAGAGACTCATGGAAATTCCTGCCTCGGCTGGCTTTGAATCTCAACCTTCAGATTGCAATCTCCTAAGAAGCTAGAATTATAACTGAGCCACCACCAGATGGCTTCTAGTCTCACTTTTTACCTGTAGCTGTTAAACACTCCACACAAGAAGTTCTCAACTTTAATCTCACTATTCATAGAATAGAATAGACTATCATCATATAGAACAGGCTGTCCATTCTATATTAAAAATCATGTTTAGAAAGTGGCTCTGGGAGTAGAGCTGAAGAGCTCAGGGACAGAGCCCAGGCCCAGAGTTCAAGCCCCATGACCAAGAAAAAAATATCATGTTTCTTTCATTTGGAATATGAGCAGATCACCTACCAGTGTACCTTTATCTACCTATCCATCAAATCTTAGAAATTCAAAAGGCAACCAACAAACTTTGTATCCATTCCTACAGATTTTCTCAGGAGCCATATTTTCTTCTATTATGAATTTCTGAAACATAAGTATAGTTTTCTTTCTCTACCACCAAACCATTTAAACAACTTCCCATATTGTAAACATTTCATAGATTTAGGTTATATGCTCCAAAATGTACTCCTCTTGATTTTGCTTATCCCACATGGAAAGTCCTTTTCAAATTAACATTTGGTGTCATCTTCATGGAACTAGAAACTCCATGAGGATACAGGGCAAGTCTGCCTTATTTGCTCCCCCCAAAAATAATCCCAAAATCTGGTACTGTTTAGAATTTATGCTAGGTAGAGAATTGACTAAGATGCTAAGTCGTTATTGCCCAGCTCTTACTTACAATGATATGACCAGTTTGTAAAAAGCCATATGTGGAAATGATTTGCACAAGATTGTGTAACATGTTAATGAAAAAGCCAAGGTGGCTTTCTTCATTTCCTATTCTACATGGATGACACCACAGAGGTTCTTATACCTGTTTGCATTTCCTTAGCCTCAGGTCCTCAGCTCCTCCCACTAGCCCCCAGATCCACCCATACCTAATGAGCCACTCCTACTCACTACCTATCTACTTCCCCTTTACCCCCAGAGAGAGAAGCTGCCACCTGGATAAGGTGCAGACACCATGTAGCTCCCTCTCCCATGGGAACTATGGCCCCACTAATAAACCTCCTTTTGAACCTTCTTCTCCTGTCTGTGATGATCTCTGCATGGTCCTCTGGGATGGCTGGGACATATCTTTTCAACACCTAATAGGCTGAGGAGGCCAATGGTACTGATGAATGAGTTCTTATCACTTGAATGGTGTATCCATTCCCATCGTTCTTCATTGGCTGGACAGAGAAACCTTTCTGTAAATATGCCTGCTTTATGCATACTTCATGGAAGATCCAAAGAACACAACCTGAAGTAGAATTCTGTAGCCATAGTGACGAGCCAAGTTACTCTCTTAGAGACAATCAGGTATGACAGGGATCAAGCCACAAATAGCAGCTGTTATTTCCTTGTCTCTGCCATTGCTAACGCAAATCTGCTAAACATAGCTTTGATGAATTATTTGGGGTTCTTAAAAGAAAATTTTCTTTTGGTTTTCTAGAGCGTCTCTTGATCTTACAAAAAAGGTAAATATGCCTTTCTACTGAGGACAAAGATGATATAATAATGACTGTCCAATTTTATGTTATAAATATCACTGTATAAATAAATCTGATTTGAATAGGTCTACGAGTCAGATGGAGAAGACACTCATTTTGGTAAACATCTCATATTGAAGCTGTAAAGACACTCTTTACTAAGTCCATGCCCAATAAATCCAAGTCTTTCTACCCGGTATGCTTCGGTCTAAATGGTCTGTTTCCCCTGTCATTTTGGTGAACACTTTGGAGACAAAACTAGGTATCATGAAAACCCCAAATTCCACTGCTACAACACCAAGAGATACTGACAGGCAAGATTATCTTTATAAATGACCTACAGATGTTTAACTAACCGCCATGTACATTAGCTTTAGGTTCTGAGCAACTTTTGCAACATTTCCCACTTGTTCCTCTGTGGAGCAGAGGAAGGAATGTAAGAAAAAGACTAATGAACTGTGGGTGCAGCTTTAGTGGTAAGAGAATTTGCCTAGTCTTTCTGAGAAACTTACAAAAAAAAAACCAACACAAAAAAAACAGAAGTATTATTTAAGCTCTAAACACTAATATGCCAAACAATTTACATAAATCGTACAATGGAGAAGGAATTTCTAGTCTTTTTTTTTTCCTGGTGAAAAAATGAAGTGCATTCATTTGATCACAGTCACACCATTATTTATTATCAGATCTAAGATTGCAGTCTAGACATATCCAGCTCATTCTGGATTCCTTATTAGGCTTCTAGCTCTGGAGTCCCTCTGCCCAGGGGACAAATCCTAAGATTGCTAGCACTTAAAACTCTCCTAGTTATAGAATGTAAATCACAAAGAGCCTCTCCTACTGTGAGAAGCCATTCAATAAATCGTCCTCAAAGCCTTCCCACAGAGGCTACCTGGGAAAACCAAGACCTGAGTTCTAGCAGAAGCCATCAGTGAGTACAAACAACACAACTTTGCTTCTTTGCTACCGACCCTTGGCTCTGAGACTCAGCCTGTCATCAAGAGTGTCAACTTCAATGGATGGGCATGTGTCCACAGGAACTGAGTTGAGGTCACACTTGTCTCACTCTGTCCTGCAAACAGATGTCTGGGTGACAAGTCTTAGTCACACATGGCGAACAGAGGTTCCAGCCAAATCAGGTGGGAAGTGCCATATCTTCTTTCTAAGCCCTTTTGGCCAGCCAGCTCATTCCCTAAGATAATCCTGCATCAGCTGGTTTTCTCCAGAATCTTTTAACACAAAGCCTGCGTTTGGGTGATGTCTTGTTATTGGACAAGCAGAACTGAGTTTATTTCTGTAACTCACCAAAAACCCCATCTGGTTCTGTGTGTTTGAATGTGCCCCTTCAGAGTTCCCTCCCAAGGAGCCAGGTAAAAACTGATGTAATGCAGAGTTCTAGTGGTGGCAAGAAGGAAAGCAGGTGATAGAGCAACCAATAAACAACAACCCAAGAGAATTGCTGTTTATTATTCATTTATCACATTAAGATGGAAAAACAGGGCTGGGAATATGGCCTAGTGGCAAGAAGCTCTCTGTTCGATTCCCCAGCACCACATATATGGAAAACGGCCAGAAGGGGCGCTGTGGCTCAGGTGGCAGAGTTCTAGCATTGAGCGGGAAGAAGCCAGGGACAGTGCTCAGGCCCTGAGTCCAAGGCCCAGGACTGACCCCAAAAAAAGCAAGATGGAAAAACAAAGTCTGTAATAATCCTCCCAGGGAATATACAGCAAACTCTTAAGGATAATAGCTTTCTCCCAGATGACAAGAGTTCAATCACTGGCCTACATGAAGCATCATAAAAACAATAGTATCTCCTCTGGAAATAGAACTCAGTGTGGTCACTTTTCAACATTTTACCAAGTTTGTTATGAATCTTCCAAATTAAATTTAAGCTCCCCACATACACACAGCCCGTGTACTGGATTTTTTTGTATATTCAAAAGATGCTCTTTCCTGCCAGGTGTGATTTGTGAAGTCCTATACCTACCCTACCCACTGTCGGGGAAATTAACATCATCTCTATGGGGCAGGGGCAGCTGTGATTTCATTCCTGTCCTGGAAAAGTTCTTCCCTTGAATATCTTACTTCTGAGGTCTTTCTCAACTACTCAGGATGAAACACACAATGTCAAACATCCACGCTTTGTCTTCTCATCAAAAGCCTTCACTGAAAAAATAATATATCTCAAAGATGGTCAAATACAAATACTAAATACAAATACTAAAAGCTTTTATGCTGTATAACCTGAAAATTGAAAAGTCTAAACTGTGCCTGAACTAGTTATCATGAGACAAAAACCAACCGCAAACTATAAGAAATTACAGGCAGTAGTCCTTTTTATCCCCAGTCCCGGGGCTTGGACTCAGGGTCTTGGGTGCTATCCCTGAGCCTCTCTGTGCTCAAGGCTAGCGTTCTACCACTTGAGCCACAGTGCCTTTTCCAGCTTTTTCTTAGTTTGTTGGAGATAAGAGTCTCATAGACTTTGCTGACTAGGCTGGCTTTGAACTGCAATTCTCAGATCTCCACCTACTGAGTAGCCAGGATTACAGGCGTGAGCCAGCAGTGAACAGCAGCCGCAAAGTTTTTCACAGTCACCTGCAGCTTAATCATAACTGGGGCGTGTTCTAAGGGCTGTGCTGTTGCCATCCCACTGCTGAGCAAACATCACACAGCTCACTCACACAAACTAAGCTGGCTATGACATCACTAGGTTACACAATCTTAGGGGTCCACTGTTATATTTGTGACCTGTCTTGGGTTGAAGTGTCATTATGAAGCACATGACTACATTGAAATGAGCTCTTCCATATGAGAGAAAAAGACTCATTTTCCATGCATAAGGATGAAAGAAACTAGAATGTTCATAAATACATTCACCATGTTTATCTAAAGAACTTCTTGAGATTCATGGGAGTTTTGATGCCTTATATAATATTGTATCCACTAAATGCCTTCCCCTGGCCATATTCCAAGAGCTTTTAAATTGTTAGGTCTACAGACAACAACCAAGGCTCAGAAGTCTCTGAATGAAGATTTAATGATTCGGGGGTGGGGAGTGGGGGTGCTCATTCACTACCCTTTCGTCTCTATCCTTCTAATACACACTGTCACTATGGTTTCTTATAACTACACAGAAAAATGGACAACATGGAAGAATATTTCTGGCAAGGTACTGAGAACAAAATAAAGAACTAATTTCCTTTAGTCTTCATTTTTACCTACAGGTCAGATCACTTGCGAATATAATAACCACAAAAAACTCTGCACTAATATAACATTAGACACCAGGGCTTCACAGCTATTCAGACCAGGTTCACCACGAACACTGAAGTTATTTAATAAAATTGAAGATGACTTTTCAATCCGGGATACTAAGAAATTTGTATATCCCCTTGCCAATATTTTTCATGGTGATTAGCTCTTTTTTTTCCCCTCACAGACACTGGTATGCTGCTTAAAATAATATTTGTGGCTTTACTCACCATCTGTCAAAGGGAGACATGTTGATTTTCTTAAAGCAAGTTGGGTCTGCATTCTTTCTCTGTTACTGTTACAGGTAGACCTGACAGGCATATGATCGTTTGTTTGCAAATGCTCTCCCCTAGATGGAACCTAGTTAAGTTTCATTTCTTACCTGCTGGACAGTTGCACTCAGAAGGTGTTTCTCTTGTGATTCTCAGTTTAGCCATGTGTTCGTAGGATTCCTGTAGGAAAAGAAGATATATTAAGAGCTAGCAGTAGTATCCCAGTTCTGTGAGTTCTTCAGGGACTCTTCCTCTGTGGCTGTTAATAATGATTGATAGCCTGCACAAACAGCATTTATGTAAGTGCATGGATCTTAGCCAATGCTAACAGTACTCAAGACGTAATTTTGTTTTTAATTTAAAAATCAATTTAACATTGACATAGATTGAAAGATTTGGGGAATACCTTTCTTCATTATTCAACTATCCCCACCCTCTCCCTGCACAGCCAAGGCAAAACTCCGGCACTAACAATGCAGCTCATGGCAATGTGTGTCCTATCAATAACAGCCAATGTTGTAGACATACTTTATCACATTCGGGCTGCAACTACTGCATCTCTCCACTGGCAGAAAAACTACCCTCTCCCTACTGGAGTCTAAGTCATCTTTAAAGGAATCCCTTTCAATTCTCCATTCATCAATATCTGAGCACAACCTCTGTTAACTCTCCCCCTCCAACAAAACAAAGGAAAACTTTTTTTTCCCAATTTTTAAAACATTTAATATGAAAAGAATTCCGAGTTAAATGAATTTTTAAATTATGGGCTTATTTCACTTTTAAGAGTGCTTACCATTCTCTATTGATAAGGCCTAACCTTATCAAATGAAAAACAGATGTGAGCATTACAATGAATATTCTCCATACAACTGAGAATGCTGACAGCCCAGACTCCACAAAACTAAACAGCCGGGCAAAGCCCCTACTGCCATTGCAACATGCAATCCTTAAGGAAGACAGAGGGAAGATCCTCCACACAGACTTGGAGAGAAACCAAGGAAGGGACTTGAATAAATAGATACCACAGAGGCTCACACATCCCAAATCAACTGTATAACCAGTAAGGGTGGATCCTGTAGACTGACTGAACCTGTGCAAAATTCTATCCACATGCAACTCCCCCTCGAGCAAGGCCCAGCCTCACACACCTGAGCGAGAAGTCGCTCCACTCAAGTACTATGGTCTTCAGCTGATCCGCCTTCTTGGGCAGCAGGGGAACGGAGGGCGCCCCTTTAGCAGATTCCAGGGTGAGGATCCTCGCCTGAAGGTCGTTGGTTTTCACCCCAAGTTACAGACACGAAATCATGGCCACCCCGGAGAGGAGGGTGGCCAGGGTGGTGCACGGGGGCATGGCACAGGTGCAATGCTGCCTGGAAGGGCTGGGTTCTTCAGATCCAGCCTTTCACCCTGCTCCCTTCCCCACAGGCTTCTTCACCAGCATGGTAAGGGGGGGTTCCTCTGGCCACCTTCTACCTCCTGCCAAGACAACTGGCCAGAGGAGTAGCGACAAGTCCTCCAAAGTTCAGTCCTGGCGGCTGCACAAGTACTTGGCAGAGTAGGTGCCAGGCAGGCGCGGTGAGGGACCTGTATGGGGCTCAGCACGGGGACCCGCAGGCAAGGACCATCCTCAGCCTGTGGCTCTCCTCCCAGCTGGGAGCAAAACAAACAAAAATAATGCTCTCCTCTGCACTCCTCTGAGCTCCTCTGCTCTCCTCCTCTGCTTTCCACTGCTCTCCTCTGCTCTCCTTTTCGCCTCTCCTCCTCCTCTGCTCTCTGCCTCCTCTGCTCTCTACCTCCTCTGCTCTCCTCCTCCTCTGCTCTCATCTTCCTCCTCAATTTGATGATAAACTTGGCTTCAGGTGTGTTAGGGAGATAGAAGCGTAAAGGTAGAAGAGGGAAATGGGTTTTAAATGTACCCTAAGTGCATCAAGTATTGAAAATGAGTACTTCGTTTATGGCTCTGCAACAATCTAACATGTCCTCGGACCCTTTTGGTGCCAATAAGATAGAGGAGAGTTGTGTGACAGATCTCTGGTCTTGCAGGCTTTAGGTTGTAACAGAAAGGAGAACTAGATGGTTCTGAATGTTTATTCAAGGTCCATCCACCCACTTCCTCACTTTCAGCCCTCCCATTATGTTCTTAAGCTTCAAGGAAATAAGTGTTTCTGTTCTCTCACCCGATCCACTCCATTCCCCCCATGTACGGTCCAGTGCCAGGTGCTAGCAAGATCAACAGGGAGCAAGGTGTGGGTACTGTTCATTGGGAGCTGCAGGCTTGCTGTGTTGGCTGGTCCCTCTGGAAGGAATGCTGGTGGCTCCCCTACCCTCTCCTCCTCGTGGGAGAGACCCCCATGACCTGTGTTTGCATTTGCCTCTGTGCTTATATAGCCTCTGTATTTACACCTGACCATGCTAGGGCAAATAGGCTTCCCCTAGTTCTTAAGCAATGAGCCAGAGCTGTCCAGTCAACGGTGGTTTGGCAGCATTATGCTGCCTTTAGCCATTTGGGAACCCTATGAAATTGGTCATGGCCCCTTCCAGGATGTGCAGCCTACCAGAGTGCACAGGCGTGAGGCAGAAATAGCAGGGCCTCCTCTTGAGCACAGACCCCTCTCCTCCCGCCTTGTTCCTTTGCTGGGGCTGGCAAGCCTCATAGGCAGGGTGGCCCGACGAGCTAGGATGGCCAGCCAATGACAGGTAAGATCCTTCAGGGGGGACGACCTAAGACAGGCGCTTTCTCGAGTAGGACATCCACCAGCTTATTAAACAGAAAAGGAGGAGATGTGGGGCGCACCGCCTGGCCCCGACTGTGCACGCCCTGGAGTTGTGTGACTGTTGCACCGCCTCCGGGGAGAGGGATCCTGGCTAACCCCGCCTGCCTTCGGGGTCCGGAACTGGAAGGCAGCTCTAGGCAGTAACCTGGGGTGGTCCTGCTGGTAGTGACATAGACTCAGGCCGCCCCTTAGGGAGGTCCCATGGCCTTCCACCCTTGACGGACAGCTCCGACCGCCAATCGTAGCCCCTGACTAGGTATGTTACACCCCTCCTCTTCCTGCTGCCATTGCCCATACTTAAGATGGGGTTCGCGCCAATAAACAGAGAGCGGTCTTGAACTCTGCCCAAGTCGACTGACCATCTAACTGTGGCATAAAGGTTGGGTTGGGTTGCGTGTGGGAACTTGCTGCTTATTACCTATTCTGGGTTCACCCTCGGCGGGGAGGTGCGCACCTCCTTGCCTCTCCTGCTGGTCAGGAGAGCGCCCGGGGTGCAGGGCCCCCTGCATCTGTCCATCCATCTGTCTGTCTATGTGTCTGTCTCCCTGTCCATCTGTCTGTCCATCTCTTGTGCGTCTGTCTGTCTCCCTGTCTGTCTCTATGTTGTCCTGTCTGTCCGTCTGTCTGTGTGTCTGCGCCTCTCTCCGTCTGTGTGTCCGCCCGTCCCTCCTTTTCCGTCTCCCAATCCACATGTCCGTCCCTCTGTCCGCCCCTCCATTCCTCCGACTGGACTGTGTCTCTCTGTCTGGGAGACGCACCCAGCACCACCCAAGGAGGATTCAGCACCCAGCACCACCACCCAAGGAGGACTCAGCACTCAATACCACCACCCAGGAGGCCTCAGCACACAATACCACCACCCAGGAGGACTCAGCACCCAGCACCACCACCCAAGGAGGACTCAGGTCTGTCTGTCTGTCTGTCTGTGCATGGCACCCGCACCCCCGAGGCCCCAAGGCCTGTCCTCACCGGGGTGCCACCTTGGCTTCCCCATCCCCGAGAAAGGAGAATGAGATGCCCAGGAGCCAGGAAACCCCCAGGAGAAGCGAGAAAGGGGAAGCGGCATCCACTCCCCGTCCGGAGCCCAGAAACGTCAGGGCCCAGCCGCCCCAAGCTCCCCAGGACACCCACCCGGGGGTCCACACCTGACAGCCCAAACCCCCGGAACCAAGACGGGCACCCTGGCTGCCCCACACCCGACCCGATGTGCCAATGGCCTGCAGTGAGTGTGAAAGCCCCAGGGGCCACCAGGGAGGAGAGGGAGGGGGAAGGAGAGAGGGATGAGATCAAGCACCCATCCCCCACCCACCTACCCAACACCCACCCACCCACCCACCCAATTATCCACCCACCCACCCATCCATCCACCCACCCATCCACCCACCCACCCATCCATCCACCCACCCACCCAACTATCCACCCACCCATCTACCCACCCATCATTCATCCACCCACCCATCCACCCATCCACCCACCCATAGATCCACCCACCCATCCACCCCCCCACCGATCAATCCACCCACTCTTCCACCCATCCACCCAATCATCCACCCACCCACCCACCCACCCATCCCCATTGCTCTCTCCACAGTGCTCTCCAGGTCCAGGCCTCCTGCCCTGATCCTCCCCTGGTCTGCAGCCTCCATCTTCCTCCCCCTCCTCCTCCTCCTCCTCCTCCTCCTCCTTGTCCTCATGGCTGAAGCTCATCCGGGTAACTCACCTCCTTTCTGGTTCCTCCATCAGCCCAAGGGAGGATTCGAACACAGTACCCTTGTATGGATGATCCTGACTTCTCACCTTTGTTCCTCGTGACCCCCCCAACCCAACCAGAGACTCCCACACCATCTTCTGGAAGCTTCCCCGCGCCCTCCTGACCCCTGAGACCCCCCCAACCTTGGGCCCTGCGACCCCTGACCCTGTACCTGACCTGGGCCTGACCTTCGACTCCAGGAGCCACAGGCTAAGCTTGCACTGTGTGGCCACCACCACAGAGGCCCGGTGCATCGTTGTGAACCCGAACAAGGGGTCGGTCACACTGCTGGACAGTTGGGGCAATCGAGGCACGATGGAGACACCAGGCCCCCACCCTGAGAGGCCAATGGTGGGGGCTGTGGGGTAAACTGAGGCAGGGGTGGGCTGGCCCACATTCCCTGGTGTTCCGGGGGCTAAGTTGAGGCATGGATGGACGAATGGATCTCCCAGGTGTTCCGGTTTATGTCAAGGCACCGACCCCCCCGCTCTCCAAGGTCCCCGTCGGACAATGTAGCTGCGAATTCTGGGATCTCCTGTGGTACCAGGGAGTCGAGTTCGAGGTTACACTCACTGTGGCCAGGAGGCCCCTGACCAAAGGCCTGGGGTTCACAAACCCGGGTGAGGTCCTGAGGTTCCGGGTAGGGGGGGGGGATCGACGGTCAGGGGTCACAGGTCATATGTTGAAGTTTCAGGGGTCATTGGGTTGAAAGTTCAGGAATCATGGGGTTGAACTGGTCAGGGGTCATGGGTTGACGGGTCAGGGGACATGGGGTTGAAGGGTCAGGGGTTTTGGGGTTGAAGGGTCAGAGGTCGTGGGGTTGAAGGGTCAGGGGTAAGTCTCCCCACAGGCCCTCCACCCTCCACCCCCCATGCCATGTCGTTTCCCCAGGCCTTGTGTGTTATGTCTTCGAGGCCCAGGCCCTGAACTGCTCATGGGCACTGGGGCCGCAGGCACCGCGGGGGACACAGTATTCCTTCAGGATCCGGACTCCAGGTGGGGCCACCCCTGCCGGTTTCAATGCCCCCTCCGCACCATTGTCGGTTTCTAATGTTCCCCGCTCATCCCGCCATTGTCAGTTTCTAACGCCTCTCTTTGGCATTGTCAGTTTGTAATGCCACCTCTGTTGGCCATTGTCGGTTTCTAATGTCCCCCCCTTCGGCCATTGTGAGTTTGTAATGCCCCACCATTCCCTAGGACCGGCCTGTACCATGAGTGCTGGCCGACATGTGCCAGTCCTGCCTCCAGGTGGGCTGCATCCTCCCCGATCTTGCTGGCCTCTGGGCCCAGACCTACGCCCTGGTCACCGGCTCGAGCCCCGCTGGCCCCGTCCACTTCCTGGACGCCTGGCTCTATGCCCGTGAAATTGGTGAGGGTGGTTTCCAGTACCGCCTGGACCACCCAGGGCGGTTTCAAGTATCCCAGAGACCACCAAGGGCAGTTTAAAGTGTCCCCAAGAACACCGAGGGCGGATTTGTGTCCTCGAGACCACCGAGAGTGGTTTCAAGTATCCCCACGAGCACTTTGGTGCATGGAGGGCAGTTTCAGGTATCCCCAAGACCACCTAGGGCGATTTCAAGGGTTCCCCATGACCCCCAAAAGCAGCTTCAAGTTTTCCCAGGACCATCCAGGGCGGTTTTAAGTGTCCCCGAGACCGCTGAGGGCGGTTTCAAGTGTCCACACGAGCACCTTGGTGGATGGAGGGCGGTTTCCACTGTCCCCATGAGCATCCAGGGCAGTTTTGAGTGTCCCCCAAGACCCACAAGGGCAGTTTCAAGTATCCCTGGCACCACCGAGGGCAGTTTCGAGCCCCCCCACCCCACCCGGTGTCCCTCCATTCATCTGTGGCAGTTTTCAGAACACTTTGACCCCCCTGTGAAACGTGAGCATTGCCTGCGGCCCCCGGGGCTGGCAGGTATGGTGGGAGCCACACAGGACCTGGAGGCAGTGGAGCAAGCACGACTTCCGGTACCAGCTGGCCCTGTGCATGGGAGTACTCAGTGCAACACCCGGGAGTACTCGGTCCAGCACTGGCGGGGAGTATTTAGTCCAGCAACGGTCAGGAGGGGGTGGGGTTCCGGATTGGTGTGGGATGGGAGTACTCAGTCCAGCACTGGGGAGGGATGGGAGTACTCAGTGCAGCACCCGGGAGTACTCAGTCCAGCACCAGGGAGTACTGGTTGCAGCACCCTGGACTACTCAGTCCAGTATTGGTTGGGAGAGGTGGGTTTCAGGATTAGTGTGAAATGGGAGTACTCAGCCCAGCACTGGGGAGTACTCCACACAGCACGTGGGAGTACTAAGCACATCACCCAGAAGTACACGGTCCAGCACCCTGCCCCGCAGTCAGTGCTGACTGAGGCCTGTGCTCTGTTCTTTTAGCATGGTGGCCAGCTGGTCTCCCAGGACTCCCCGGTGAGTGCTCCTGGAACCGCCCCGTGCCTCAGTTTACCCCTGCCCCATGGCGAGTCTCCCCCCACATTGAGGTCTTGGGAGGCTCAGACAACACCTACGCCCTGCCAGGCCTTGAACCCGGGCCTCACCGGGCCTGTGCATCTGGGCCAGGGAAGCCCGCACCCTGACCTAGGGCTCCTGGAGCAACACGGTGGAGTTTGGGGAGCAGAGGGCGGTTTCAACTGTCCCCAGGGAGGTTTCAGGTGTCCCCAGGAGTAGAGATTCTGGGTGGGGGGTGGTTTCAAGTGTCCCCAGGACCATTTTGGGCCTGTGGGTGGATGGAGGGCGGTTTCAAGTGTTCCCGGGGGAAGGGGTCTGGGGCGATTCGTTTCAAGTGTCTCCAGGGTGGGCAGGGGTCTGTGGTGGGTGGTTTCAAGTGTACCCAGGGCGGTTTCAAGTGTCCCAAGGGTGTTTTCTAGTATCCCAATGGGGAGGGGCTCTTGGGGGGGTGGTTTCAAGTGTAACCAGGACCACCTTGGGCCTGTGGGTGGATGGAGGGCGGTTTCAAGTGTCCCCGGGTTGGAGTGGTTCTGTAGGGGGCGGTTTTAAGCGTAGCCAAGGCAACCCTGGGCCTGTGGGTGGATGGAGGGCGGTTTCAAGTGTCCCCATGGGGAGGGGGTCTGGGTGAGGGTCAGTTTCAAGTGTCCCATGATGGGGGCAGTTCTTTAGGGGGTGGTTTCAAGTGTCTCCAAGGCAACCCTCGGCGTGTGCATCGATGGAGGGCGGTATCCAGTGTCCCCACGAAAACCTTGGGCCTGTGAGTGGATGTAGGGCAGTTTTGAGTGTCCCCACGGCGGTTTCAAGTGTCCCCGGGGGAATGGGGATCTGGGTGGGGGGGTGGTTTCAAGTGTCCCCAAGACCATTCTGGGCCTGTGGGTGGATAGGTGGCGATTTCAAGTGTCCTCAGAGGCCTCACATGGGGGGGAGCCTTTGCAGGTGGAGTCGTGTGGGGAGGGCTGGGGCAAGGAGCTGAGGGTCACGTGTCCCTCCCTCCCCACTTCATGTGACCCCTCCCCCTCCCATCCCTTCCTCCCTGAGTGTGTGCACACCCACACGGTCGGAGGTTTCAAGGGTCCCAGCCGGGCCAGCCATGCTGCACCTGCTGCTTCGGCAGCACTGGGGTCGCTGGGCCTGGGCTGGGGCTGTCAGAGGTGAGCAGGAATCTGTACCCTTGGGCCCCCAGGGTGGGGGGGGGGAACGCAACGCATTGTGGGCCATGGGGGAGGCCGGGATTCGAGCCCACATCCACCCGTCCGTCCGTCTGCCCTGCAGGCTCCTGAGCGCATGCGTTCCCTGTGTCAGTGACAAGTTGACTGGTGAAGATGGACAGACAGACGGACGGAGGGACAGAGGGACATGGGGGGCTGGGGGCTTGGGCGGTGACAGAAAGACAGCAATGGGAATCGAGACACGGACAGACATGAAGACAGACAGACGGACAGACAGGGAGACAGGGAGATGGACGGACAGATGAACAGACAGACAGACAGACTGGGAGTCAGATGGACAGACCTGGAGACAGACAAACAGGCATGGACAAGAGACAGGCAGACAGATGGACAAACAGACATGGAGACAGACAGACAGGGAGACGGACAGACAGACACACAGCAGACAGATGGACAGACAGACAGACAAGGACACAGATGAGCAGGACAGACAGACAGGTGGACAGGGAGACAGACAGACAGAACTGGAGACAGACAGATGACAAAAAGACACAGATGGACAGATGGACAGATGGACATCATGGAGACAGATAGACAAGAGAGGGAGACGGACAGACAGATGAGCACACAGTGAGACACACAGGGAGACAGACAGTCATGGACAGATGGACCTGGAGACAGACGGACAAACACACTGAGCAGATGGTCAGACAGACAGACGGAGAAACAGGGAGACAGACAGACGGACGGATGGATGGACAGATGGACAGATGAGCAGACGGGCAGACAGACCTGGAGACAGACGGACACATGGACAAATGGATGGACGGACAGACACAGAGGGAGACAGACGGACAGACAAAGAGATGGGCGGATGGACACACGGACAGCTGGACAGCCGTGCACCTCCCCCTGTCCGCCGCTGGGAGGAGGAGGAGGAGGAGGAGGAGGAGGAGGAGGAGGAGGAGGAGGAGGAGGAGGAGGAAGAGGAGGAGGAGGCGTAGCCATGGCCTGTGGTGGAGCTGAGCCTGCAGCCTGGGCCCTGATCATGGCGCCGCCCGGGTCACCCCAGCACCCCCCCCCGCATGCACACACGTACCCAGGGTTAGGGTAGTGAGTCCTCCTGCGTGGGTGCTGGGTGCTCAGTCCTCCCCCGGCATCTCCTCTCCACACAAGATGCTGGGTGCTCAGGCCCCCCTGGTGTCTCCACACAAGGTGCTGGGTGCTCAGTCTTCCTTTGTTAGTGCTGGGTGCTCAGTCCTCCCCCGGTGTCTGCATACGAGGTGCTGGGTGCTCAGTCCTCCCGTGCCTCCACACAAAGTGCTGGGTGCTCAGTCTTCTCAGGTGGGTGCTGGGCAGTTAGTCCTGTGTCCCACACGAGGGCCTGGGTGCTCAGTCCTCCTCCCATGAATCCACAGGAGGCGCTGGGCGCTCAGTTCTCCTCCCGTTCCTCCACACGAGGTGCTGGGTGCTCAGTCCTCCTGTGTGTGTGCTAGGCGCTCAGTCCTCCTCCCGTGCCTCCGTGAGGGGTGCTGGGTGCTTGGAATAATTAGTACATGTTTTTGGAATAATTAGTACATGTTTAGGCTAGTCAAAGCCGAAGTCATAATAGCCCAATAGCTATGCCCTTATGGACACTTAAGATGATGCTAAGTGAAATGAGCTCCATGTTATGGAAACAAGTGGTATATCATTATTGTAATTATTTTCAACATGCGATATGAATCCGTACCCTTTTTATTTTCTCTCGTATTCCCTTCCTGTGGTTTTACCCCCACTATCACTATATCTCATCTGAGCACCCTGGATACTGTATATACGTGTATTAGAGCTAGGGAAGAGAAAGTAAATATCAAAATCAATAGACAAAGGATAAAAATACAAACAACTCCAAACACAATACTCACAAAACCATTTGGTGTAAACCAACCATACAACTCGTGGGTGGAAGGGGAAGCAGGAGGGAAGAGGTAGGCATGTGGAGGGAAGGAGGAGTTAACATGTTGGACAAGAAATGTACTCACTGCATTATATATGAAATTGTAACCCCTCTGTACTTCACTTTGACAATAAAGGAGAAAAAAGACAATAAATATTTTTGAAAGATTCTGAAACACCTAACATTTTTTAGAGTTATGACATATAATGCTTAAGATTCTCATGTTAAAAACTAACATTTAGAATCAACACTCTCTTTCTCTGGCAATAGGAAAACTACCAACACATACACTGTTTGTGAATAAAGGTAAACATTTCCCTCAAAGAACTGCTAATCACCATACATTTCCTTTCTTCATTCCTGTTATTTACTTCAGCCATTCTCTGGCCATAATCTGAGTGAAACCAGCCAAAAGGTACAGACACTGAGGCAGGAAGGGACAGATAGCATGAACACACCAAGGTGGCTGAGGCCTGAGCTATTTTGGATACTATAACCTCAACATTAGGCACAGGTAGTGAGAGAGGAAGAGAGAGACCAGGAAAAGTAGAAGCCAAATGGCTGCTAGGTATAAAAATCTAGAGAAGTGTGGACTTAAGACAGTTGTCAGAAGCTGCAACACAAAAATGAATAAGATGGAAATTAGATGGGATGTTCAAGGAAATAACCAAACGAGAACATACAACAAAATAAGTCAAAGCTAGGGCAGCGAAAAGAGTAGTGCAAAATTTGGGAGGTGGACAACCTATCCTGCGTTTATTAAAAAAAAAATGGCTTCTGCACAAGCACAAACATCTCTCCAGCCTTCCTTCTCTCTCTAAACATAGAATAAGCATTCCCTCCTCTGCAGCCTTTGCAAACAAGAGACACGCGATACTTTTGTTAGATAATGAAACAAATACCAGTGATGAGCCAAAAACTTAAATAGAGTAAAAGAGTTGGGACAGCACTGTGTTCACTCTATGAGAAATATCCAACAGGAATGTGCAGTGTCTTTATTCAACCACAGTTGTTTATTCGAATCACAAAGTCTAATGATTAAAGCATGTCTTCAACCCTCTCATATCTTGCTATTCTATTTATTCTTGTGTTATACATTTACAATGACCACTCTTAGGAATCTAGAAAGTTCTGAGGAAGAACTGGGGTAGGGGGGTGGTGCTTATGATTACTTCCCAAAGCATAAGGGTGAAAAACAGCAGCTCATCAAGTGGGGGCAAGGGGAGAGCGGGAGACAAATGAAGGGGAAGGGGGGGAATGTAGTCAAGAATTCATTGTACATACTACAAAAGTAAGAAAATGGAAAGGGTGGGCAGAGGAAGGAGGGGCAAGAATATTGAAAGGGGTGAGGTGGGATAAGATCTGCCATATTCATAAACTGCTTTGTCAAATGGCAACTCCTTTGCACAAATACTTAAAGATAGTTTTTGTAAGAACTCAGAAGCTCTTCCCTTCACAGTAGTAGGACAAATTATTAGTTCCTACGCACAGGGACTAGAGTCTTTCAGGTCATTTGTGTTTTGGTGGGGTTTTGGTTTTTGAGCCAGCACTGAAAATTGAACTCAGAGACTGGGCTATGTCCCTTAGCTTTGTCACTCCATGCTGGCATGCTACCCCTTGAGAAATAGCACCATTTCTGGTACTTTGGTGGTTCATGGAGGATGGATGTCATGGATTTCCCTGCCCAGGGCGGGTTTCAAAGCACAATCCTCCAATCTCATGAGGATCTGGGATTACAGGCCTGAGCCACAGGCTCCAGTTTCTAATGAGCTTTGGTCATCAAAAAAGGGATAGTATAATTTTAAGGTTCACAGACATTAGTGCTACCTTTGGATCCTAATATATAAAGCCCCAAAGACCTGTCTTTTAAATAACTAATCAAATAAAAAATAAACAATTGCCTTCTAATTAAATAATCATAAGATAGGAAAATGGAGACAAAATAATCATTACTAATATAAACATAAAAATGAAAAAAAGCTTACCAAAGAGTTGATTCCTACATAGTTTAAGACTATAGGGAAAGTAAGCTGGAAGCCAGTGGCTGTAGCCAGTAATCCTAGCTATTCAGGAGGCTGAGATCTGAGGATCGAGGTTCTAAGCCAGCCTGGGCAGGAAAAATCTGTGAGACTCTTCTCTTCAATTAACCACCAAAAAGCTGGAAGTGGAGCTATTGCTCAAGTGACAGAGTGCTAGCCTTAAGCAAAAAAAGCTCAGGAACTGTGTCCAAGCCTGAGTTCAAACCCCGGGAACAGCAAAAATATAGGTAGATAGATAGATAGATAGATAGATAGATAGATAGATAGATAGATAGATAGATACAGTTTGTGTTGCAATGGAAAACCATGCACTCTACATCACTCTCTTCCTAATTCATTCCACTACTATGTAACAGGATAAATAGCAGAGAATAGCAAAGGAAAATAAATATTTGTTAATTGGCGATGTCTTTCTTGCTATAGTCATATAGTTTCTTTCGAAGTGCAATTGACTTCTCTTTCTCACTTGGAAAAGTCCACTTTGACTCTATTTACATATTCCATTTCAATTACTTCTGAACTAAACAAACAAAAAAACCAATGTTTCAGTCTTAAAATTCTTCTTTGAACCATTATGGAATCGTAATAGATACTTCTTCGGTAATTAAAGTAACACATATCACTTGGCCTCTGTATACTTCCATGCCATCATAACTGGTCATGATTTCACTTAAGAAAATGATCCCTTAATAGAAACAACATGTCACTTTATGGGACGTGGGAGGAGTTTTGCTATGGGTCATGAACATCCCTCTGCTCCACAATAGATTGAATACTAAGTGCAGGCCCTGGAAAGGCAGGGCCCTGCCACCTGAGTCCCATATGCGTAAGTTCCAAGCTGAGGGAAAGTCAGGTCAAACAACACCAATGCAATGGAAGGAAACCAGAGTTTAGATTCCTGCTACAGAATTGCAAAGCAGAGTACAGGAGAGGGGCCTGACTAGAATGAGGGTTGTTTGGGACAGTGCACCTTCTAGGTTGTTCTTCTATATATGGATGGCCACAACATGAAGCCCACTGAGGTAATTTGTGCTCCATGAAAGCCTGGTGGAGTCGCATTTCTACATCTACTCTTAAGTTTCCTGTATTTATTCTTAAGTTTCAACCATTCTTAATCTTCTCATCATATCCCATAAATGTGAAAGCAGTGTGAAGCTTTAAAATGCTAGTTGCACTTGATTACAATTAAACAATGTGGAGACTCCTAAGAAATGGGAAATGATGAGGAAGGGATACATGAAGCGTGTAGGAATTCTTTGTGACTGATTATAAAATTCTCTTTTCTGGGATTTCTGCTTCAAGACTGATGGTAGAAGCAAAGGTTTTCCTGCTTTAAAAAAAAGGTGTAAAAGAATAAAATGTCCTAGATTTCTTAATCCAAAGATACCTTGTGTTATAAAAATTAGACATTTTCATATTCATAAAATGGTAACATAAATTTTATTACCACACCAGCACTTCATTTATTCCTAGCCTGATTTCCAGACTAATCTCAATATTCAAGAAAATATTTCAAAATTAGCTGAAATTTAGGGCATTGAATAACGTTGCACAGAAGAAAAGCATATACAAGAACATAAAAAGCTATGGTTTCTTCACTGATGTAATTTCACAATGTTAGAGTTTTTCTTTTATTAAAAACTACCAGTTGCAAAGACATGACTGGAAAGTTCAGGCACACGGGTCCGCCTTCCTGCCTCAGGTCCTGGGCAACTACCAGACAGTCTGCAGGGTTAGGAGATAAAGTCACAGATACAGTGTGTTTGGCTAAATATTTTTAATAGATTATAATACCTCTGTTTAGCTCAAATAAATTATCCAGCCTTATTTGGTCCACTTTCCCATTTCATGGTTGGCTGATCATTGACTTCTCAAAGAAAGCAAAGCAATGAAGAAAAGGGGAAAAAAGAAGAAAGATGAAAAAAGGAGGAGGAAGGAAGGAAGGGGGCCTGAGGAGGAGGACAAAGGACAGAGGAGAAAAAGTCAGGAAGTCAGGTACTGGTGGCCTATGCCTACAATGCTAGCTACTCAGAAATGAGATCTGAGGATCACAGTTCAAAGCAAGCCTGGGCAGGAAAAGTCCACAAGACACTTAGCTCCAACCAACAGATAGTTCAGAGTAGAGCTGAGTGCCAGCCTTGAGCAAAAGCTCAGTGCCCAGGCCCTGAGTTCAAGCCCCAGGTCTGTCAAAACAAAAAGTCATTTTTATGTTGCAGACTTCCTTGAAGCCCATAGTTTGAAACGATATATGGAAGGGAAAACAATCACTCACCAAAGCTCAATAGCTTGTAGAGCTGCTGTGTCATTCTATTGCATGTCCTACCAGACACGTATAAAATGTGCTTTGCTTGGCCAAAGAGCTATCCACAACTCCCTGCTCAAACACCTGATGACAGTGGACATTCATTTCAATGGGAACAAGTTAGTCTTTCAATTTTCCTTCTGTTGTACTCGTTACAATGTGGCCAGATTTACACTCTCTCTGTGAAATGCATTGGATTTCTCAGTCAATATTGGCTACAATATTAGTAATTTCTCAAGATCTTGCCTGTCATTTAAATGCAGACACAAAACTCACAGTCTCCTCATGGTGTCCATTTCAGTTTCAACATAGAACCATCATCATTTTACCAAAGACCAACTTTCTTACACCATAGTTTCTATAAATAATGCACAAATAAATACTCTGCATATGCAAATTCAACCAATTACAGATTGTACATCTTTAAGGGAAAAGCAGTGCATCTGTACTAAAACACATTCACACTGTTTTCTTGTCATAATGCCCTATAACATGGTATAAAATCTAGCTACACATTATTTCAATTATATTACTTACTGTAAGCAATCTAGAGAAGACAAAGTATATGAAGGATGTTTGTAGTTTATATGCAAGTATTATACTGTTTTATATCAAAAGAACTTCATTAGCCACATGGGTTGTAGAGCCAACCCACTTCAGATACTAAGGGACATTGTAATTTGGGGGAAAGTTATGTTGCAGATACTATTTGGCCAGCTAAACATTAACTGCTCAACAAAACTCTAGTGTTAACAATAACTATATTAAAAAGTTAATGGCAGCAGCAACTTGTTGACAAGACTCTATGTGCATATGTGTGAAGAATAAAAGCTCAAAGGAGCAAGGTGCCAGTGGCTCATGTCTGTAATCCTCAAGAGAATGATTTCTGAGAATCAAGGTTCAAAGAAAGCATGCACCAGAAAGTCTCTTATCTACAATTAATCACCAAAAAATCAGGAAACAGAGCTGTGGTTCAAGTGGTAGACCACTATCCTTGAGTGCAAAGGCTAAGGGATAGCACTCAGGACCTGAGTACAAGCCCTGGTGCTGCAACAAAAAGTATAAAAGCACAAAGAAAAATGAAAAAATGCACAGAAACATGTCAAAAACTGGGATGACTTAAAGGCTTAAAAAAATCTCAGACTTTAAGGCAGACGGATGGGATGAGAGATGTTGATGTTTGTGATGTATGATATCACAGTGGGTTACATTGTGCATTTCCCCAACTTCCTAGTGCGAACTGATTAAGGAATAGGTTCCTCAGGTTCAGTGAGGAACACTGAGCTCTTTGGGAAGAAAAGGGAGAAGGAAGAGGAGGAAAAGAGGTGAGAAAAGTGGGAGAAGAGGCGAGAGGAACCGATAACAAAGAAGACTATCTAGACATATATTCTGACTCCCAGTTATACCATAATGTACAAGCCAGAGCTTGATACAATTAACTCAATTAGAGTAAATATGATCATTGTATTTTATAACGTGTGAATATATTTTAAATACAAGAATTAAAGCTTCATGTCCATAACGAAGAACAGAACGCCTATAAATTGAAATTATAATTTTTTTTTTACATTTTAGGTGTCAAAGCCTATAAGTATGCCCTTATAACAAAAACTGCATGAATCTAGTGATCAATGTAAGGAACACATTATGAAGGGAAATGAATACATTTCAACTACCATTCGTGAAGAGAATAAGGCCTTCAACTGAAGAGGCAGTGACATCTCTGGATGCAATGACGTCAGAAGTGTCATCGCAATTCCAAATTATCCTGTACTCATAGAAATTCCAAATTTTGAGGGGAAGAAGTTCCACAGTAAGTTGAATGACAGTATTAATTCCACTTATTCTAGCTGTTGGAATACTAGCCCAAAGTTCATGGCTGTGGCTGTATCTACTATACACAAGTGCAACATTGACTGCATTTCAGGTATCTTAGAGCTGATGGGTTGGAGAAACTATTTGCTTTCTCTACTGATTTTGTCCATCACCAAAGAAGACAAGGGATAGCTCGCAATTCAATTGGGAAGAAACTGGTGGAGCAGTGAACTCCTATTTAGCTCAGTTCCTCCTATCTCCACGTAAGAATCACCATTGTTAACACAAATTGGGGAGGGATTGGGGGCATTGTGAAATTCCATGGCACTTTAAACCACCCCACCAAACTTCACCTATCTTGGAAAGCCAGGTTAGGTAGCAATGCTTCTAGGTGTAGCCAGTCATATCCTGGGTTTCAGGTTTCAGCCTGCAGCTCAGTCATCCATAAACAGTTTTCACATTCTCCACTTCCACCAAACCACCCCAGAGAGTCTCTAACGTGGTAAGGAGGGCACCCAAGCAGTTTTTCATGATAGGTCTTGGATGGCTTCCATTTGGGTCATGTCACAGAGTTGATTTTACACCCTTACAAAGCAATCAGAAGCAGAGCAGACTGTGGCCTTGAAAGAATGCTTGCTCCTACACATCGAATAAGCTACAGTGAATTGAAACTCCATGTAGTATTGGTATCCTTTTACATAATTACCAACGGAATTACTACAGTGAGAAAGGGAAAGGAAGCTGGACATCGTGGCACACTTCTGTTTCCCAGATACTGGGGAACAGAGGTAGGGAGGAGCACAGTCTTGAGACCACCTGATCAAATGAAAAGCAGGGGAGGGAGGGGAGGAGGAGTTAAAGGGGAAGAAGAGTGAAAAGGGCAGAGGAAAAGGGAGAAAGGTGGAAGAGATAGAGGAAGGGGAGGGCTGGCCAGCCCAAAAAACTATCCAAAGATAACTCAAAAGCCAAAAAAAAACAAAAAAAGGAACTGGAGGAGGGGCTTAAATGAAGCAAGGAAAAGGCCTCAAGTTCCAAGCCAAGCATCACAGAGCAAGAATTGGAAGAATTAGCTTCTTCATTTGTAAACAAGGCAGACAAAAGAGAAGAAACAAGAACACCCCTTCAAAAGGCAACTTGTCCTTGTCCACTCTCAGCAGAAAAGTCACTGAGCATGTCATGTCCAGCCTTTTGGATTCAGTAGGCCTGAGAAAGACTTACTGGGGATATTCGTGGGGGCACCCTCATCACTGTGTCCTGTTCTGTGTCACAGGAAGTGGAGAATATCTGCCATTTTCATTTCCATAACATTCACCATCTCAAGTTGCTTATTCAAGTTTCTTAAGGTAAAACTGTTTCTGTTCTCTGTATCATTGAAAATGTATACAGCAAGACATGGAGTTTTATATGCTCAAGTCAACTGGATTAGCAAAGGAACACAAAGGCTCTGACACCAGGGGGAAGAGTGCTCTATCTCAAAGCAAGCATGAACATTTACGTCCATCACCATACTGGGGCGTCCTCAATCCATCACCAGGATCTGTACTGCTCCCACTTGGGAATGAGGGGTACTTGCGCTTGTTGGCATTTACTCCCATTTTGTAAATAGTCA
Source organism: Perognathus longimembris pacificus (assembly GCF_023159225.1). Taxonomy (NCBI): domain Eukaryota; kingdom Metazoa; phylum Chordata; class Mammalia; order Rodentia; family Heteromyidae; genus Perognathus; species Perognathus longimembris. The sequence continues at coordinate 54,674 of NW_025959234.1, read as the reverse complement.
TTTCATAAGTATAGAGGATACCTTAAGAAGTATCTACTTTCTGTGTATGCTCATACTAGGGCTTGACCTCAGGGCCTGGGCATTGCCCCTTAACTTTTTCGCTCAAGGCTGGCTTTCTATCACTTGAGCCACAGCTCTACTTTGGCTTTTTGGTGGCTATTGAAGGTGAGAGACTCATGGAAGTTCCTGCCTAGGCTGGCTTTGAATCCCAACCTTCAGATTGCAATCTCCTAAGAAGCTAGAATTATAACTGAGCCACCACCAGATGGCTTCTAGTCTCACTTTTTACCGGTAGCTGTTAAACACTCCACACAAGAAGTTCTCAACTTTATTCTCACTATTCATAGAATAGAGTAGACTACCATCATATAGAACAGGCTGTCCATTCTATATTAAAAATCATGTTTAGAAAGTGGCTCTGGGAGTAGAGCTGAAGAGCTCAGGGACAGAGCCCAGGCCCAGAGTTCAAGCCCCATGACCAAGAAAAAAAATATCATGTTTCTTTCATTTGGAATATCAGCAGATCAGCTACCAGTGTACCTTTATCTACCTATCCATCAATTCTTAGAAATTCAAAAGGCAACCAACAAACTTTGTATCCATTCCTACAGATTTTCTCAGGAGCCATATTTTCTTCTATTATGAATTTCTGAAACATAAGTATAGTTTTCTTTCTCTACCACCAAACCATTTAAACAACTTCTCATATTGTAAACATTTCATAGATTTAGGTTATAAGCTCCAAAATGTACTCCTCTTGATTTTGCTTATCCCACATGGAAAGTCCTTTTCAAATTAACATTTGGTGTCATCTTCATGGAACTAGAAACTCCATGAGGATGCAGGGCAAGTCTGCCTCATTTGCCCGCCCCCCCCAAAAAAAAATCCCAAAATCTGGTACTGTTTAGAATTTATGCTAGTTAGAGAATTGACTAAGATGCTAAGTCGTTATTGCCCAGCTCTTACTTACAATGATATGACCAGTTTGTAAAAAGCCATATGTGGAAATGTTTTGCACAAGATTGTGTAACATGTGAATGAAAAAGCCAAGGTGGCTTTCTTCATTTCCTATTCTTCATGGATGACACCACAGAGGTTCTTATACCTGTTTGCATTTCCTTAGCCTCAGGTCCTCAGCTCCTCCCACTAGCCCCCAGATCCACCCATACCTAATGAGCCACTCCTACTCACTACCTATCTACTTCCCCTTTACCCCCAGAGAGAGAAGCTGCCACCTGGATAAGGTGCAGACACCATGTAGCTCCCTCTCCCATGGGAACTATGGCCCCACTAATAAACCTCCTTTTGAACCTTCTTCTCCTGTCTGTGATGATCTCTGCATGGTCCTCTGGGATGGCTGTGACATATCTTTTCAACACCTAATAGGCTGAGGATGCCAATGGTACTGATGAATGAGTTCTTATCACTTGAATGGTGTATCCATTCCCATCGTTCTTCATTGGCTGGACAGAGAAACCTTTCTGTAAATATGCCTGCTTTATGCATACTTCATGGAAGATCCAAAGAACACAACCTGAAGTAGAATTCTGTAGCCATAGTGACGAGCCAAGTTACTCTCTTAGAGACAGTCAGGTATGACAGGGATCAAGCCACAAATAGCAGCTGTTATTTCCTTGTCTCTGCCATTGCTAACGCAAATCTGCTAAACATAGCTTTGATGAATTATTTGGGGTTCTTAAAAGAAAATTTTCTTTTGGTTTTCTAGAGCGTCTCTTGATCTTACAAAAAAGGTAAATATGCCTTTCTACTGAGGACAAAGATGATATAATAATGACTGTCCAATTTTATGTTATAAATATCACTGTATAAATAAATCTGATTTGAATAGGTCTACGAGTCAGATGGAGAAGACACTCATTTTGGTAAACATCTCATATTGAAGCTGTAAAGACACTCTTTACTAAGTCCATGCCCAATAAATCCAAGTCTTTCTACCCGGTATGCTTCGGTCTAAATGGTCTGTTTCCCCTGTCATTTTGGTGAACACTTTGGAGACAAAACTAGGTATCATGAAAACCCCAAATTCCACTGCTACAACACCAAGAGATACTGACAGGCAAGATTATCTTTATAAATGACCTACAGATGTTTAACTAACCGCCATGTACATTAGCTTTAGGTTCTGAGCAACTTTTGCAACATTTCCCACTTGTTCCTCTGTGGAGCAGAGGAAGGAATGTAAGAAAAAGACTAATGAACTGTGGGTGCAGCTTTAGTGGTAAGAGAATTTGCCTAGTCTTTCTGAGAAACTTACAAAAAAAAACCAACACAAAAAAAACAGAAGTATTATTTAAGCTCTAAACACTAATATGCCAAACAATTTACATAAATCGTACAATGGAGAAGGAATTTCTAGTCTTTTTTTTTTCCTGGTGAAAAAATGAAGTGCATTCATTTGATCACAGTCACACCATTATTTATTATCAGATCTAAGATTGCAGTCTAGACATATCCAGCTCATTCTGGATTCCTTATTAGGCTTCTAGCTCTGGAGTCCCTCTGCCCAGGGGACAAATCCTAACATTGCTAGCACTTAAAACTCTCCTAGTTATAGAAAGTAAATCACAAAGAGCCTCTCCTACTGTGAGAAGCCATTCAATAAATCGTCCTCAAAGCCTTCCCACAGAGGCTACCTGGGAAAACCCCAGTAAGACCTGAGTTCTAGCAGAAGCCATCAGTGAGTACAAACAACACAACTTTGCTTCTTTGCTACCGACCCTTGGCTCTGAGACTCAGCCTGTCATCAAGAGTGTCAACTTCAATGGATGGGCATGTGTCCACAGGAACTGAGTTGAGGTCACACTTGTCTCACTCTGTCCTGCAAACAGATGTCTGGGTGACAAGTCTTAGTCACACATGGCGAACAGAGGTTCCAGCCAAATCAGGTGGGAAGTGCCATATCTTCTTTCTAAGCCCTTTTGGCCAGCCAGCTCATTCCCTAAGATAATCCTGCATCAGCTGGTTTTCTCCAGAATCTTTTAACACAAAGCCTGCGTTTGGGTGATGTCTTGTTATTGGACAAGCAGAACTGAGTTTATTTCTGTAACTCACCAAAAACCCCATCTGGTTCTGTGTGTTTGAATGTGCCCCTTCAGAGTTCCCTCCCAAGGAGCCAGGTAAAAACTGATGTAATGCAGAGTTCTAGTGGTGGCAAGAAGGAAAGCAGGTGATAGAGCAACCAATAAACAACAACCCAAGAGAATTGCTGTTTATTATTCATTTATCACATTAAGATGGAAAAACAGGGCTGGGAATATGGCCTAGTGGCAAGAAGCTCTCTGTTCGATTCCCCAGCACCACATATATGAAAAACGGCCAGAAGGGGCGCTGTGGCTCAGGTGGCAGAGTTCTAGCATTGAGCGGGAAGAAGCCAGGGACAGTGCTCAGGCCCTGAGTCCAAGGCCCAGGACTGACCCCAAAAAAAGCAAGATGGAAAAACAAAGTCTGTAATAATCATCCCAGGGAATATACAGCAAACTCTTAAGGATAATAGCTTTCTCCCAGATGACAAGAGTTCAATCACTGGCCTACATGAAGCATCATAAAAACAATAGTATCTCCTCTGGAAATAGAACTCAGTGTGGTCACTTTTCAACATTTTACCAAGTTTGTTATGAATCTTCCAAATTAAATTTAAGCTCCCCACATACACACAGCCCGTGTACTGGATTTTTTTGTATATTCAAAAGATGCTCTTTCCTGCCAGGTGTGATTTGTGAAGTCCTATACCTACCCTACCCACTGTCGGGGAAATTAACATCATCTCTATGGGGCAGGGGCAGCTGTGATTTCATTCCTGTCCTGGAAAAGTTCTTCCCTTGAATATCTTACTTCTGAGGTCTTTCTCAACTACTCAGGATGAAACACACAATGTCAAACATCCACGCTTTGTCTTCTCATCAAAAGCCTTCACTGAAAAAATAATATATCTCAAAGATGGTCAAATACAAATACTAAATACAAATACTAAAAGCTTTTATGCTGTATAACCTGAAAATTGAAAAGTCTAAACTGTGCCTGAACTAGTTATCATGAGACAAAAACCAACCGCAAACTATAAGAAATTACAGGCAGTAGTCCTTTTTATCCCCAGTCCCGGGGCTTGGACTCAGGGTCTTGGGTGCTATCCCTGAGCCTCTCTGTGCTCAAGGCTAGCGTTCTACCACTTGAGCCACAGTGCCTTTTCCAGCTTTTTCTTAGTTTGTTGGAGATAAGAGTCTCATAGACTTTGCTGACTAGGCTGGCTTTGAACTGCAATTCTCAGATCTCCACCTACTGAGTAGCCAGGATTACAGGCGTGAGCCAGCAGTGAACAGCAGCCGCAAAGTTTTTCACAGTCACCTGCAGCTTAATCATAACTGGGGCGTGTTCTAAGGGCTGTGCTGTTGCCATCCCACTGCTGAGCAAACATCACACAGCTCACTCACACAAACTAAGCTGGCTATGACATCACTAGGTTACACAATCTTAGGGGTCCACTGTTATATTTGTGACCTGTCTTGGGTTGAAGTGTCATTATGAAGCACATGACTACATTGAAATGAGCTCTTCCATATGAGAGAAAAAGACTCATTTTCCATGCATAAGGATGAAAGAAACTAGAATGTTCATAAATACATTCACCATGTTTATCTAAAGAACTTCTTGAGATTCATGGGAGTTTTGATGCCTTATATAATATTGTATCCACTAAATGCCTTCCCCTGGCCATATTCCAAGAGCTTTTAAATTGTTAGGTCTACAGACAACAACCAAGGCTCAGAAGTCTCTGAATGAAGATTTAATGATTCGGGGGTGGGGAGTGGGGGTGCTCATTCACTACCCTTTCGTCTCTATCCTTCTAATACACACTGTCACTATGGTTTCTTATAACTACACAGAAAAATGGACAACATGGAAGAATATTTCTGGCAAGGTACTGAGAACAAAATAAAGAACTAATTTCCTTTAGTCTTCATTTTTACCTACAGGTCAGATCACTTGCGAATATAATAACCACAAAAAACTCTGCACTAATATAACATTAGACACCAGGGCTTCACAGCTATTCAGACCAGGTTCACCACGAACACTGAAGTTATTTAATAAAATTGAAGATGACTTTTCAATCCGGGATACTAAGAAATTTGTATATCCCCTTGCCAATATTTTTCATGGTGATTAGCTCTTTTTTTTCCCCTCACAGACACTGGTATGCTGCTTAAAATAATATTTGTGGCTTTACTCACCATCTGTCAAAGGGAGACATGTTGATTTTCTTAAAGCAAGTTGGGTCTGCATTCTTTCTCTGTTACTGTTACAGGTAGACCTGACAGGCATATGATCGTTTGTTTGCAAATGCTCTCCCCTAGATGGAACCTAGTTAAGTTTCATTTCTTACCTGCTGGACAGTTGCACTCAGAAGGTGTTTCTCTTGTGATTCTCAGTTTAGCCATGTGTTCGTAGGATTCCTGTAGGAAAAGAAGATATATTAAGAGCTAGCAGTAGTATCCCAGTTCTGTGAGTTCTTCAGGGACTCTTCCTCTGTGGCTGTTAATAATGATTGATAGCCTGCACAAACAGCATTTATGTAAGTGCATGGATCTTAGCCAATGCTAACAGTACTCAAGACGTAATTTTGTTTTTAATTTAAAAATCAATTTAACATTGACATAGATTGAAAGATTTGGGGAATACCTTTCTTCATTATTCAACTATCCCCACCCTCTCCCTGCACAGCCAAGGCAAAACTCCGGCACTAACAATGCAGCTCATGGCAATGTGTGTCCTATCAATAACAGCCAATGTTGTAGACATACTTTATCACATTCGGGCTGCAACTACTGCATCTCTCCACTGGCAGAAAAACTACCCTCTCCCTACTGGAGTCTAAGTCATCTTTAAAGGAATCCCTTTCAATTCTCCATTCATCAATATCTGAGCACAACCTCTGTTAACTCTCCCCCTCCAAAAAAACAAAGGAAAACTTTTTTTTCCCAATTTTTAAAACATTTAATATGAAAAGAATTCCGAGTTAAATGAATTTTTAAATTATGGGCTTATTTCACTTTTAAGAGTGCTTACCATTCTCTATTGATAAGGCCTAACCTTATCAAATGAAAAACAGATGTGAGCATTACAATGAATATTCTCCATACAACTGAGAATGCTGACAGCCCAGACTCCACAAAACTAAACAGCCGGGCAAAGCCCCTACTGCCATTGCAACATGCAATCCTTAAGGAAGACAGAGGGAAGATCCTCCACACAGACTTGGAGAGAAACCAAGGAAGGGACTTGAATAAATAGATACCACAGAGGCTCACACATCCCAAATCAACTGTATAACCAGTAAGGGTGGATCCTGTAGACTGACTGAACCTGTGCAAAATTCTATCCACATGCAACTCCCCCTCGAGCAAGGCCCAGCCTCACACACCTGAGCGAGAAGTCGCTCCACTCAAGTACTATGGTCTTCAGCTGATCCGCCTTCTTGGGCAGCAGGGGAACGGAGGGCGCCCCTTTAGCAGATTCCAGGGTGAGGATCCTCGCCTGAAGGTCGTTGGTTTTCACCCCAAGTTACAGACACGAAATCATGGCCACCCCGGAGAGGAGGGTGGCCAGGGTGGTGCACGGGGGCATGGCACAGGTGCAATGCTGCCTGGAAGGGCTGGGTTCTTCAGATCCAGCCTTTCACCCTGCTCCCTTCCCCACAGGCTTCTTCACCAGCATGGTAAGGGGGGGGTCCTCTGGCCACCTTCTACCTCCTGCCAAGACAACTGGCCAGAGGAGTAGCGACAAGTCCTCCAAAGTTCAGTCCTGGCGGCTGCACAAGTACTTGGCAGAGTAGGTGCCAGGCAGGCGCGGTGAGGGACCTGTATGGGGCTCAGCACGGGGACCCGCAGGCAAGGACCATCCTCAGCCTGTGGCTCTCCTCCCAGCTGGGAGCAAAACAAACAAAAATAATGCTCTCCTCTGCACTCCTCTGAGCTCCTCTGCTCTCCTCCTCTGCTTTCCACTGCTCTCCTCTGCTCTCCTTTTCGCCTCTCCTCCTCCTCTGCTCTCTGCCTCCTCTGCTCTCTACCTCCTCTGCTCTCCTCCTCCTCTGCTCTCATCTTCCTCCTCAATTTGATGATAAACTTGGCTTCAGGTGTGTTAGGGAGATAGAAGCGTAAAGGTAGAAGAGGGAAATGGGTTTTAAATGTACCCTAAGTGCATCAAGTATTGAAAATGAGTACTTCGTTTATGGCTCTGCAACAATCTAACATGTCCTCGGACCCTTTTGGTGCCAATAAGATAGAGGAGAGTTGTGTGACAGATCTCTGGTCTTGCAGGCTTTAGGTTGTAACAGAAAGGAGAACTAGATGGTTCTGAATGTTTATTCAAGGTCCATCCACCCACTTCCTCACTTTCAGCCCTCCCATTATGTTCTTAAGCTTCAAGGAAATAAGTGTTTCTGTTCTCTCACCCGATCCACTCCATTCCCCCCATGTACGGTCCAGTGCCAGGTGCTAGCAAGATCAACAGGGAGCAAGGTGTGGGTACTGTTCATTGGGAGCTGCAGGCTTGCTGTGTTGGCTGGTCCCTCTGGAAGGAATGCTGGTGGCTCCCCTACCCTCTCCTCCTCGTGGGAGAGACCCCCATGACCTGTGTTTGCATTTGCCTCTGTGCTTATATAGCCTCTGTATTTACACCTGACCATGCTAGGGCAAATAGGCTTCCCCTAGTTCTTAAGCAATGAGCCAGAGCTGTCCAGTCAACGGTGGTTTGGCAGCATTATGCTGCCTTTAGCCATTTGGGAACCCTATGAAATTGGTCATGGCCCCTTCCAGGATGTGCAGCCTACCAGAGTGCACAGGCGTGAGGCAGAAATAGCAGGGCCTCCTCTTGAGCACAGACCCCTCTCCTCCCGCCTTGTTCCTTTGCTGGGGCTGGCAAGCCTCATAGGCAGGGTGGCCCGACGAGCTAGGATGGCCAGCCAATGACAGGTAAGATCCTTCAGGGGGGACGACCTAAGACAGGCGCTTTCTCGAGTAGGACATCCACCAGCTTATTAAACAGAAAAGGAGGAGATGTGGGGCGCACCGCCTGGCCCCGACTGTGCACGCCCTGGAGTTGTGTGACTGTTGCACCGCCTCCGGGGAGAGGGATCCTGGCTAACCCCGCCTGCCTTCGGGGTCCGGAACTGGAAGGCAGCTCTAGGCAGTAACCTGGGGTGGTCCTGCTGGTAGTGACATAGACTCAGGCTGCCCCTTAGGGAGGTCCCATGGCCTTCCACCCTTGACGGACAGCTCCGACCGCCAATCGTAGCCCCTGACTAGGTATGTTACACCCCTCCTCTTCCTGCTGCCATTGCCCATACTTAAGATGGGGTTCGCGCCAATAAACAGAGAGCGGTCTTGAACTCTGCCCAAGTCGACTGACCATCTAACTGTGGCATAAAGGTTGGGTTGGGCTGCGTGTGGGCGACTTGCTGCTTATTACCTATTCTGGGTTCACCCTCGGCGGGGAGGGGCGCACCTCCTTGCCTCTCCTGCTGGTCAGGAGAGCGCCCGGGGTGCAGGGCCCCCTGCATCTGTCCATCCATCTGTCTGTCTATGTGTCTGTCTCCCTGTCCATCTGTCTGTCCATCTCTTGTGCGTCTGTCTGTCTCCCTGTCTGTCTCTATGTTGTCCTGTCTGTCCGTCTGTCTGTGTGTCTGCGCCTCTCTCCGTCTGTGTGTCCGCCCGTCCCTCCTTTTCCGTCTCCCAATCCACATGTCCGTCCCTCTGTCCGCCCCTCCATTCCTCCGACTGGACTGTGTCTCTCTGTCTGGGAGACGCACCCAGCACCACCCAAGGAGGATTCAGCACCCAGCACCACCACCCAAGGAGGACTCAGCACTCAATACCACCACCCAGGAGGCCTCAGCACACAATACCACCACCCAGGAGGACTCAGCACCCAGCACCACCACCCAAGGAGGACTCAGGTCTGTCTGTCTGTCTGTCGGTGCATGGCACCCGCACCCCCGAGGCCCCAAGGCCTGTCCTCACCGGGGTGCCACCTTGGCTTCCCCATCCCCGAGAAAGGAGAATGAGATGCCCAGGAGCCAGGAAACCCCCAGGAGAAGCGAGAAAGGGGAAGCGGCATCCACTCCCCGTCCGGAGCCCAGAAACGTCAGGGCCCAGCCGCCCCAAGCTCCCCAGGACACCCACCCGGGGGTCCACACCTGACAGCCCAAACCCCCGGAACCAAGACGGGCACCCTGGCTGCCCCACACCCGACCCGATGTGCCAATGGCCTGCAGTGAGTGTGAAAGCCCCAGGGGCCACCAGGGAGGAGAGGGAGGGGGAAGGAGAGAGGGATGAGATCAAGCACCCATCCCCCACCCACCTACCCAACACCCACCCACCCACCCACCCAATTATCCACCCACCCACCCATCCATCCACCCACCCATCCACCCACCCACCCATCCATCCACCCACCCACCCAACTATCCACCCACCCATCTACCCACCCATCATTCATCCACCCACCCATCCACCCATCCACCCACCCATAGATCCACCCACCCATCCACCCCCCCACCGATCAATCCACCCACTCTTCCACCCATCCACCCAATCATCCACCCACCCACCCACCCACCCATCCCCATTGCTCTCTCCACAGTGCTCTCCAGGTCCAGGCCTCCTGCCCTGATCCTCCCCTGGTCTGCAGCCTCCATCTTCCTCCCCCTCCTCCTCCTCCTCCTCCTCCTCCTCCTTGTCCTCATGGCTGAAGCTCATCCGGGTAACTCACCTCCTTTCTGGTTCCTCCATCAGCCCAAGGGAGGATTCGAACACAGTACCCTTGTATGGATGATCCTGACTTCTCACCTTTGTTCCTCGTGACCCCCCCAACCCAACCAGAGACTCCCACACCATCTTCTGGAAGCTTCCCCGCGCCCTCCTGACCCCTGAGACCCCCCCAACCTTGGGCCCTGCGACCCCTGACCCTGTACCTGACCTGGGCCTGACCTTCGACTCCAGGAGCCACAGGCTAAGCTTGCACTGTGTGGCCACCACCACAGAGGCCCGGTGCATCGTTGTGAACCCGAACAAGGGGTCGGTCACACTGCTGGACAGTTGGGGCAATCGAGGCACGACGGAGACACCAGGCCCCCACCCTGAGAGGCCAATGGTGGGGGCTGTGGGGTAAACTGAGGCAGGGGTGGGCTGGCCCACATTCCCTGGTGTTCCGGGGGCTAAGTTGAGGCATGGATGGACGAATGGATCTCCCAGGTGTTCCGGTTTATGTCAAGGCACCGACCCCCCCGCTCTCCAAGGTCCCCGTCGGACAATGTAGCTGCGAATTCTGGGATCTCCTGTGGTACCAGGGAGTCGAGTTCGAGGTTACACTCACTGTGGCCAGGAGGCCCCTGACCAAAGGCCTGGGGTTCACAAACCCGGGTGAGGTCCTGAGGTTCCGGGTGGGGGGGGGATCGACGGTCAGGGGTCACAGGTCATATGTTGAAGGTTCAGGGGTCATTGGGTTGAAAGTTCAGGAATCATGGGGTTGAACTGGTCAGGGGTCATGGGTTGACGGGTCAGGGGACATGGGGTTGAAGGGTCAGGGGTTTTGGGGTTGAAGGGTCAGAGGTCGTGGGGTTGAAGGGTCAGGGGTAAGTCTCCCCACAGGCCCTCCACCCTCCACCCCCCCCCCCGCCATGTCGTTTCCCCAGGCCTTGTGTGTTATGTCTTCGAGGCCCAGGCCCTGAACTGCTCATGGGCACTGGGGCCGCAGGCACCGCGGGGGACACAGTATTCCTTCAGGATCCAGACTCCAGGTGGGGCCACCCCTGCCGGTTTCAATGCCCCCTCCGCACCATTGTCGGTTTCTAATGTTCCCCGCTCATCCCGCCATTGTCAGTTTCTAACGCCTCTCTTTGGCATTGTCAGTTTGTAATGCCACCTCTGTTGGCCATTGTCGGTTTCTAATGTCCCCCCCTTCGGCCATTGTGAGTTTCTAATGCCCCACCATTCCCTAGGACCGGCCTGTACCATGAGTGCTGGCCGACATGTGCCAGTCCGGCCTCCAGGTGGGCTGCATCCTCCCCGATCTTGCTGGCCTCTGGGCACAGACCTACGCCCTGGTCACCGGCTCGAGCCCCGCTGGCCCCGTCCACTTCCTGGACGCCTGGCTCTATGCCCGTGAAATTGGTGAGGGTGGTTTCCAGTACCCCCTGGACCACCCAGGGCGGTTTCAAGTATCCCAGAGACCACCAAGGGCAGTTTAAAGTGTCCCCAAGAACACCGAGGGCGGATTTGTGTCCTCGAGACCACCGAGAGTGGTTTCAAGTATCCCCACGAGCACTTTGGTGCATGGAGGGCAGTTTCAGGTATCCCCAAGACCACCTAGGGCGATTTCAAGGGTTCCCCATGACCCCCAAAAGCAGCTTCAAGTTTTCCCAGGACCATCCAGGGCGGTTTTAAGTGTCCCCGAGACCGCTGAGGGCGGTTTCAAGTGTCCACACGAGCACCTTGGTGGATGGAGGGCGGTTTCCACTGTCCCCATGAGCATCCAGGGCAGTTTTGAGTGTCCCCCAAGACCCACAAGGGCAGTTTCAAGTATCCCTGGCACCACCGAGGGCAGTTTCGAGCCCCCCCACCCCACCCGGTGTCCCTCCATTCATCTGTGGCAGTTTTCAGAACACTTTGACCCCCCTGTGAAACGTGAGCATTGCCTGCGGCCCCCGGGGCTGGCAGGTATGGTGGGAGCCACACAGGACCTGGAGGCAGTGGAGCAAGCACGACTTCCGGTACCAGCTGGCCCTGTGCATGGGAGTACTCAGTGCAACACCCGGGAGTACTCGGTCCAGCACTGGCGGGGAGTATTTAGTCCAGCAACGGTCAGGAGGGGGTGGGGTTCCGGATTGGTGTGGGATGGGAGTACTCAGTCCAGCACTGGGGAGGGATGGGAGTACTCAGTGCAGCACCCGGGAGTACTCAGTCCAGCACCAGGGAGTACTGGTTGTAGCACCCTGGACTACTCAGTCCAGTATTGGTTGGGAGAGGTGGGTTTCAGGATTAGTGTGAAATGGGAGTACTCAGCCCAGCACTGGGGAGTACTCCACACAGCACGTGGGAGTACCTAGCACATCACCCAGAAGTACACGGTCCAGCACCCTGCCCCGCAGTCAGTGCTGACTGAGGCCTGTGCTCTGTTCTTTTAGCATGGTGGCCAGCTGGTCTCCCAGGACTCCCCGGTGAGTGCTCCTGGAACCGCCCCGTGCCTCAGTTTACCCCTGCCCCATGGCGAGTCTCCCCCCACATTGAGGTCTTGGGAGGCTCAGACAACACCTACGCCCTGCCAGGCCTTGAACCGGGCCTCACCGGGCCTGTGCATCTGGGCCAGGGAAGCCCGCACCCTGACCTAGGGCTCCTGGAGCAACACGGTGGAGTTTGGGGAGCAGAGGGCGGTTTCAACTGTCCCCAGGGAGGTTTCAGGTGTCCCCAGGAGTAGAGATTCTGGGTGGGGGGTGGTTTCAAGTGTCCCCAAGACCATTCTGGGCCTGTGGGTGGATAGGTGGCGATTTCAAGTGTCCTCAGAGGCCTCACATGGGGGGGAGCCTTTGCAGGTGGAGTCGTGTGGGGAGGGCTGGGGCAAGGAGCTGAGGGTCACGTGTCCCTCCCTCCCCACTTCATGTGACCCCTCCCCCTCCCATCCCTTCCTCCCTGAGTGTGTGCACACCCACACGGTCGGAGGTTTCAAGGGTCCCAGCCGGGCCAGCCATGCTGCACCTGCTGCTTCGGCAGCACTGGGGTCGCTGGGCCTGGGCTGGGGCTGTCAGAGGTGAGCAGGAATCTGTACCCTTGGGCCCCCAGGGTGGGGGGGGGGAACGCAACGCATTGTGGGCCATGGGGTAGGCCGGGATTCGAGCCCACATCCACCCGTCCGTCCGTCTGCCCTGCAGGCTCCTGAGCGCATGCGTTCCCTGTGTCAGTGACAAGTTGACTGGTGAAGATGGACAGACGGACGGACGGAGGGACAGAGGGACATGGGGGGCTGGGGGCTTGGGCGGTGACAGAAAGACAGCAATGGGAATCGAGACACGGACAGACATGAAGACAGACGGACGGACAGACAGGGAGACAGGGAGATGGACGGACAGATGAACAGACAGACAGACAGACTGGGAGTCAGATGGACAGACCTGGAGACAGACAAACAGGCATGGACAAGAGACAGGCAGACAGATGGACAAACAGACATGGAGACAGACAGACAGGGAGACGGACAGACAGACACACAGCAGACAGATGGACAGACAGACAGACAAGGACACAGATGAGCAGGACAGACAGACAGGTGGACAGGGAGACAGACAGACAGAACTGGAGACAGACAGATGACAAAAAGACACAGATGGACAGATGGACAGATGGACATCATGGAGACAGATAGACAAGAGAGGGAGACGGACAGACAGATGAGCACACAGTGAGACACACAGGGAGACAGACAGTCATGGACAGATGGACCTGGAGACAGACGGACAAACACACTGAGCAGATGGTCAGACAGACAGACGGAGAAACAGGGAGACAGACAGACGGACGGATGGATGGACAGATGGACAGATGAGCAGACGGGCAGACAGACCTGGAGACAGACGGACACATGGACAAATGGATGGACGGACAGACACAGAGGGAGACAGACGGACAGACAAAGAGATGGGCGGATGGACACACGGACAGCTGGACAGCCGTGCACCTCCCCCTGTCCGCCGCTGGGAGGAGGAGGAGGAGGAGGAGGAGGAGGAGGAGGAGGAGGAGGAGGAGGAGGAGGAGGCGTAGCCATGGCCTGTGGTGGAGCTGAGCCTGCAGCCTGGGCCCTGATCATGGCGCCGCCCGGGTCACCCCAGCCTCCCCCCCGCATGCACACACGTACCCAGGGTTAGGGTACTGAGTCCTCCTGCGTGGGTGCTGGGTGCTCAGTCCTCCCCCGGCATCTCCTCTCCACACAAGATGCTGGGTGCTCAGTCCCCCCTGGTGTCTCCACACAAGGTGCTGGGTGCTCAGTCTTCCTTTGTTAGTGCTGGGTGCTCAGTCCTCCCCCGGTGTCTGCATACGAGGTGCTGGGTGCTCAGTCCTCCCGTGCCTCCACACAAAGTGCTGGGTGCTCAGTCTTCTCATGTGGGTGCTGGGCAGTTAGTCCTGTGTCCCACACGAGGGCCTGGGTGCTCAGTCCTCCTCCCATGAATCCACAGGAGGCGCTGGGCGCTCAGTTCTCCTCCCGTTCCTCCACACGAGGTGCTGGGTGCTCAGTCCTCCTGTGTGTGTGCTAGGCGCTCAGTCCTCCTCCCGTGCCTCCGTGAGGGGTGCTGGGTGCTTGGAATAATTAGTACATGTTTTTGGAATAATTAGTACATGTTTAGGCTAGTCAAAGCCGAAGTCATAATAGCCCAATAGCTATGCCCTTATGGACACTTAAGATGATGCTAAGTGAAATGAGCTCCATGTTATGGAAACAAGTGGTATATCATTATTGTAATTATTTTCAACATGCGATATGAATCCATACCCTTTTTATTTTCTCTCGTATTCCCTTCCTGTGGTTTTACCCCCACTATCACTATATCTCATCTGAGCACCCTGGATACTGTATATACGTGTATTAGAGCTAGGGAAGAGAAAGTAAATATCAAAATCAATAGACAAAGGATAAAAATACAAACAACTCCAAACACAATACTCACAAAACCATTTGGTGTAAACCAACCATACAACTCGTGGGTGGAAGGGGAAGCAGGAGGGAAGAGGTAGGCATGTGGAGGGAAGGAGGAGTTAACATGTTGGACAAGAAATGTACTCACTGCATTATATATGAAATTGTAACCCCTCTGTACTTCACTTTGACAATAAAGGAGAAAAAAGACAATAAATATTTTTGAAAGATTCTGAAACACCTAACATTTTTTAGAGTTATGACATATAATGCTTAAGATTCTCATGTTAAAAACTAACATTTAGAATCAACACTCTCTTTCTCTGGCAATAGGAAAACTACCAACACATACACTGTTTGTGAATAAAGGTAAACATTTCCCTCAAAGAACTGCTAATCACCATACATTTCCTTTCTTCATTCCTGTTATTTACTTCAGCCATTCTCTGGCCATAATCTGAGTGAAACCAGCCAAAAGGTACAGACACTGAGGCAGGAAGGGACAGATAGCATGAACACACCAAGGTGGCTGAGGCCTGAGCTATTTTGGATACTATAACCTCAACATTAGGCACAGGTAGTGAGAGAGGAAGAGAGAGACCAGGAAAAGTAGAAGCCAAATGGCTGCTAGGTATAAAAATCTAGAGAAGTGTGGACTTAAGACAGTTGTCAGAAGCTGCAACACAAAAATGAATAAGATGGAAATTAGATGGGATGTTCAAGGAAATAACCAAACGAGAACATACAACAAAATAAGTCAAAGCTAGGGCAGCGAAAAGAGTAGTGCAAAATTTGGGAGGTGGACAACCTATCCTGCGTTTATTAAAAAAAAAATGGCTTCTGCACAAGCACAAACATCTCTCCAGCCTTCCTTCTCTCTCTACACATAGAATAAGCATTCCCTCCTCTGCAGCCTTTGCAAACAAGAGACACGCGATATTTTTGTTAGATAATGAAACAAATACCAGTGATGAGCCAAAAACTTAAATAGAGTAAAAGAGTTGGGACAGCACTGTGTTCACTCTATGAGAAATATCCAACAGGAATGTGCAGTGTCTTTATTCAACCACAGTTGTTTATTCGAATCACAAAGTCTAATGATTAAAGCATGTCTTCAACCCTCTGATATCTTGCTATTCTATTTATTCTTGTGTTATACATTTACAATGACCACTCTTAGGAATCTAGAAAGTTCTGAGGAAGAACTGGGGTAGGGGGGTGGTGCTTATGATTACTTCCCAAAGCATAAGGGTGAAAAACAGCAGCTCATCAAGTGGGGGCAAGGGGAGAGCGGGAGACAAATGAAGGGGAAGGGGGGGAATGTAGTCAAGAATTCATTGTACATACTACAAAAGTAAGAAAATGGAAAGGGTGGGCAGAGGAAGGAGGGGCAAGAATATTGAAAGGGGTGAGGTGGGTTAAGATCTGCCATATTCATAAACTGCTTTGTCAAATGGCAACTCCTTTGCACAAATACTTAAAGATAGTTTTTGTAAGAACTCAGAAGCTCTTCCCTTCACAGTAGTAGGACAAATTATTAGTTCCTACGCACAGGGACTAGAGTCTTTCAGGTCATTTGTGTTTTGGTGGGGTTTTGGTTTTTGAGCCAGCACTGAAAATTGAACTCAGAGACTGGGCTATGTCCCTTAGCTTTGTCACTCCATGCTGGCATGCTACCCCTTGAGAAATAGCACCATTTCTGGTACTTTGGTGGTTCATGGAGGATGGATGTCATGGATTTCCCTGCCCAGGGCCGTTTTCAAAGCACAATCCTCCAATCTCATGAGGATCTGGGATTACAGGCCTGAGCCACAGGCTCCAGTTTCTAATGAGCTTTCGTCATCAAAAAAGGGATAGTATAATTTTAAGGTTCACAGACATTAGTGCTACCTTTGGATCCTATTATATAAAGCCCCAAAGACCTGTCTTTTAAATAACTAATCAAATAAAAAATAAACAATTGCCTTCTAATTAAATAATCATAAGATAGGAAAATGGAGACAAAATAATCATTACTAATATAAACATAAAAATGAAAAAAAGCTTACCAAAGAGTTGATTCCTACATAGTTTAAGACTATAGGGAAAGTAAGCTGGAAGCCAGTGGCTGTAGCCAGTAATCCTAGCTATTCAGGAGGCTGAGATCTGAGGATCGAGGTTCTAAGCCAGCCTGGGCAGGAAAAATCTGTGAGACTCTTCTCTTCAATTAACCACCAAAAAGCTGGAAGTGGAGCTATTGCTCAAGTGACAGAGTGGTAGCCTTAAGCAAAAAAAGCTCAGGAACTGTGTCCAAGCCTGAGTTCAAACCCCGGGAACAGCAAAAATATAGGTAGATAGATAGATAGATAGATAGATAGATAGATAGATAGATAGATAGATAGATACAGTTTGTGTTGCAATGGAAAACCATGCACTCTACATCACTCTCTTCCTAATTCATTCCACTACTATGTAACAGGATAAATAGCAGAGAATAGCAAAGGAAAATAAATATTTGTTAATTGGCGATGTCTTTCTTGCTATAGTCATATAGTTTCTTTCGAAGTGCAATTGACCTCTCTCACTTGGAAAAGTCCACTTTGACTCTATTTACATATTCCATTTCAATTACTTCTGAACTAAACAAACAAAAAAACCAATGTTTCAGTCTTAAAATTCTTCTTTGAACCATTATGGAATCGTAATAGATACTTCTTCGGTAATTAAAGTAACACATATCACTTGGCCTCTGTATACTTCCATGCCATCATAACTGGTCATGATTTCACTTAAGAAAATGATCCCTTAATAGAAACAACATGTCACTTTATGGGACGTGGGAGGAGTTTTGCTATGGGTCATGAACATCCCTCTGCTCCACAATAGATTGAATACTAAGTGCAGGCCCTGGAAAGGCAGGGCCCTGCCACCTGAGTCCCATATGCGTAAGTTCCAAGCTGAGGGAAAGTCAGGTCAAACAACACCAATGCAATGGAAGGAAACCAGAGTTTAGATTCCTGCTACAGAATTGCAAAGCAGAGTACAGGAGAGGGGCCTGACTAGAATGAGGGTTGTTTGGGACAGTGCACCTTCTAGGTTGTTCTTCTATATATGGATGGCCACAACATGAAGCCCACTGAGGTAATGTGTGCTCCATGAAAGCCTGGTGGAGTCGCATTTCTACATCTACTCTTAAGTTTCCTGTATTTATTCTTAAGTTTCAACCATTCTTAATCTTCTCATCATATCCCATAAATGTGAAAGCAGTGTGAAGCTTTAAAATGCTAGTTGCACTTGATTACAATTAAACAATGTGGAGACTCCTAAGAAATGGGAAATGATGAGGAAGGGATACATGAAGCGTGTAGGAATTCTTTGTGACTGATTATAAAATTCTCTTTTCTGGGATTTCTGCTTCAAGACTGATGGTAGAAGCAAAGGTTTTCCTGCTTTAAAAAAAAGGTGTAAAAGAATAAAATGTCCTAGATTTCTTAATCCAAAGATACCTTGTGTTATAAAAATTAGACATTTTCATATTCATAAAATGGTAACATAAATTTTATTACCACACCAGCACTTCATTTATTCCTAGCCTGATTTCCAGACTAATCTCAATATTCAAGAAAATATTTCAAAATTAGCTGAAATTTAGGGCATTGAATAACGTTGCACAGAAGAAAAGCATATACAAGAACATAAAAAGCTATGGTTTCTTCACTGATGTAATTTCACAATGTTAGAGTTTTTCTTTTATTAAAAACTACCAGTTGCAAAGACATGACTGGAAAGTTCAGGCACATGGGTCCGCCTTCCTGCCTCAGGTCCTGGGCAACTACCAGACAGTCTGCAGGGTTAGGAGATAAAGTCACAGATACAGTGTGTTTGGCTAAATATTTTTAATAGATTATAATACCTCTGTTTGGCTCAAATAAATTATCCAGCCTTATTTGGTCCACTTTCCCATTTCATGGTTGGCTGATCATTGACTTCTCAAAGAAAGCAAAGCAATGAAGAAAAGGGGAAAAAAGAAGAAAGATGAAAAAAGGAGGAGGAAGGAAGGAAGGGGGCCTGAGGAGGAGGACAAAGGACAGAGGAGAAAAAGTCAGGAAGTCAGGTACTGGTGGCCTATGCCTACAATGCTAGCTACTCAGAAATGAGATCTGAGGATCACAGTTCAAAGCAAGCCTGGGCAGGAAAAGTCCACAAGACACTTAGCTCCAACCAACAGATAGTTCAGAGTAGAGCTGAGTGCCAGCCTTGAGCAAAAGCTCAGTGCCCAGGCCCTGAGTTCAAGCCCCAGGTCTGTCAAAACAAAAAGTCATTTTTATGTTGCAGACTTCCTTGAAGCCCATAGTTTGAAACGATATATGGAAGGGAAAACAATCACTCACCAAAGCTCAATAGCTTGTAGAGCTGCTGTGTTATTCTATTGCATGTCCTACCAGACACGTATAAAATGTGCTTTGCTTGGCCAAAGAGCTATCCACAACTCCCTGCTCAAACACCTGATGACAGTGGACATTCATTTCAATGGGAACAAGTTAGTCTTTCAATTTTCCTTCTGTTGTACTCGTTACAATGTGGCCAGATTTACACTCTCTCTGTGAAATGCATTGGATTTCTCAGTCAATATTGGCTACAATATTAGTAATTTCTCAAGATCTTGCCTGTCATTTAAATGCAGACACAAAACTCACAGTCTCCTCATGGTGTCCATTTCAGTTTCAACATAGAACCATCATCATTTTACCAAAGACCAACTTTCTTACACCATAGTTTCTATAAATAATGCACAAATAAATACTCTGCATATGCAAATTCAACCAATTACAGATTGTACATCTTTAAGGGAAAAGCAGTGCATCTGTACTAAAACACATTCACACTGTTTTCTTGTCATAATGCCCTATAACATGGTATAAAATCTAGCTACACATTATTTCAATTATATTACTTACTGTAAGCAATCTAGAGAAGACAAAGTATATGAAGGATGTTTGTAGTTTATATGCAAGTATTATACTGTTTTATATCAAAAGAACTTCATTAGCCACA
The DNA here is from genome assembly GCF_023159225.1 of Perognathus longimembris pacificus. Lineage (NCBI taxonomy): Eukaryota > Metazoa > Chordata > Mammalia > Rodentia > Heteromyidae > Perognathus > Perognathus longimembris. Next base: position 34,943 of record NW_025959234.1, on the reverse strand, counting down.
TGGGTTGTAGAGCCAACCCACTTCAGATACTAAGGGACATTGTAATTTGGGGGAAAGTTATGTTGCAGATACTATTTGGCCAGCTAAACATTAACTGCTCAACAAAACTCTAGTGTTAACAATAACTATATTAAAAAGTTAATGGCAGCAGCAACTTGTTGACAAGACTCTATGTGCATATGTGTGAAGAATAAAAGCTCAAAGGAGCAAGGTGCCAGTGGCTCATGTCTGTAATCCTCAAGAGAATGATTTCTGAGAATCAAGGTTCAAAGAAAGCATGCACCAGAAAGTCTCTTATCTACAATTAATCACCAAAAAATCAGGAAACAGAGCTGTGGTTCAAGTGGTAGACCACTATCCTTGAGTGCAAAGGCTAAGGGATAGCACTCAGGACCTGAGTACAAGCCCTGGTGCTGGCAACAAAAAGTATAAAAGCACAAAGAAAAATGAAAAAATGCACAGAAACATGTCAAAAACTGGGATGACTTAAAGGCTTAAAAAAATCTCAGACTTTAAGGCAGACGGATGGGATGAGAGATGTTGATGTTTGTGATGTATGATATCACAGTGGGTTACATTGTGCATTTCCCCAACTTCCTAGTGCGAACTGATTAAGGAATAGGTTCCTCAGGTTCAGTGAGGAACACTGAGCTCTTTGGGAAGAAAAGGGAGAAGGAAGAGGAGGAAAAGAGGTGAGAAAAGTGGGAGAAGAGGCGAGAGGAACCGATAACAAAGAAGACTATCTAGACATATATTCTGACTCCCAGTTATACCATAATGTACAAGCCAGAGCTTGATACAATTAACTCAATTAGAGTAAATATGATCATTGTATTTTATAACGTGTGAATATATTTTAAATACAAGAATTAAAGCTTCATGTCCATAACGAAGAACAGAACGCCTATAAATTGAAATTATAATTTTTTTTTTACATTTTAGGTGTCAAAGCCTATAAGTATGCCCTTATAACAAAAACTGCATGAATCTAGTGATCAATGTAAGGAACACATTATGAAGGGAAATGAATACATTTCAACTACCATTCATGAAGAGAATAAGGCCTTCAACTGAAGAGGCAGTGACATCTCTGGATGCAATGACGTCAGAAGTGTCATCGCAATTCCAAATTATCCTGTACTCATAGAAATTCCAAATTTTGAGGGGAAGAAGTTCCACAGTAAGTTGAATGACAGTATTAATTCCACTTATTCTAGCTGTTGGAATACTAGCCCAAAGTTCATGGCTGTGGCTGTATCTACTATACACAAGTGCAACATTGACTGCATTTCAGGTATCTTAGAGCTGATGGGTTGGAGAAACTATTTGCTTTCTCTACTGATTTTGTCCATCACCAAAGAAGACAAGGGATAGCTCGCAATTCAATTGGGAAGAAACTGGTGGAGCAGTGAACTCCTATTTAGCTCAGTTCCTCCTATCTCCACGTAAGAATCACCATTGTTAACACAAATTGGGGAGGGATTGGGGGCATTGTGAAATTCCATGGCACTTTAAACCACCCCACCAAACTTCACCTATCTTGGCAAGCCAGGTTAGGTAGCAATGCTTCTAGGTGTAGCCAGTCATATCCTGGGTTTCAGGTTTCAGCCTGCAGCTCAGTCATCCATAAACAGTTTTCACATTCTCCACTTCCACCAAACCACCCCAGAGAGTCTCTAACGTGGTAAGGAGGGCACCCAAGCAGTTTTTCATGATAGGTCTTGGATGGCTTCCATTTGGGTCATGTCACAGAGTTGATTTTACACCCTTACAAAGCAATCAGAAGCAGAGCAGACTGTGGCCTTGAAAGAATGCTTGCTCCTACACATCGAATAAGCTACAGTGAATTGAAACTCCATGTAGTATTGGTATCCTTTTACATAATTACCAACGGAATTACTACAGTGAGAAAGGGAAAGGAAGCTGGACATCGTGGCACACTTCTGTTTCCCAGATACTGGGGAACAGAGGTAGGGAGGAGCACAGTCTTGAGACCACCTGATCAAATGAAAAGCAGGGGAGGGAGGGGAGGAGGAGTTAAAGGGGAAGAAGAGTGAAAAGGGCAGAGGAAAAGGGAGAAAGGTGGAAGAGATAGAGGAAGGGGAGGGCTGGCCAGCCCAAAAGACTATCCAAAGATAACTCAAAAGCCAAAAAAAAAAAAAAAAAGGAACTGGAGGAGGGGCTTAAATGAAGCAAGGAAAAGGCCTCAAGTTCCAAGCCAAGCATCACAGAGCAAGAATTGGAAGAATTAGCTTCTTCATTTGTAAACAAGGCAGACAAAAGAGAAGAAACAAGAACACCCCTTCAAAAGGCAACTTGTCCTTGTCCACTCTCAGCAGAAAAGTCACTGAGCATGTCATGTCCAGCCTTTTGGATTCAGTAGGCCTGAGAAAGACTTACTGGGGATATTCGTGGGGGCACCCTCATCACTGTGTCCTGTTCTGTGTCACAGGAAGTGGAGAATATCTGCCATTTTCATTTCCATAACATTCACCATCTCAAGTTGCTTATTCAAGTTTCTTAAGGTAAAACTGTTTCTGTTCTCTGTATCATTGAAAATGTATACAGCAAGACATGGAGTTTTATATGCTCAAGTCAACTGGATTAGCAAAGGAACACAAAGGCTCTGACACCAGGGGGAAGAGTGCTCTATCTCAAAGCAAGCATGAACATTTACGTCCATCACCATACTGGGGCGTCCTCAATCCATCACCAGGATCTGTACTGCTCCCACTTGGGAATGAGGGGTACTTGCGCTTGTTGGCATTTACTCCCATTTTGTAAATAGTCATTTCATAAGTATAGAGGATACCTTAAGAAGTATCTACTTTCTGTGTATGCTCATACTAGGGCTTGACCTCAGGGCCTGGGCATTGCCCCTTAACTTTTTCGCTCAAGGCTGGCTTTCTATCACTTGAGCCACAGCTCTACTTTGGCTTTTTGGTGGCTATTGAAGGTGAGAGACTCATGGAAGTTCCTGCCTAGGCTGGCTTTGAATCCCAACCTTCAGATTGCAATCTCCTAAGAAGCTAGAATTATAACTGAGCCACCACCAGATGGCTTCTAGTCTCACTTTTTACCGGTAGCTGTTAAACACTCCACACAAGAAGTTCTCAACTTTATTCTCACTATTCATAGAATAGAGTAGACTACCATCATATAGAACAGGCTGTCCATTCTATATTAAAAATCATGTTTAGAAAGTGGCTCTGGGAGTAGAGCTGAAGAGCTCAGGGACAGAGCCCAGGCCCAGAGTTCAAGCCCCATGACCAAGAAAAAAAATATCATGTTTCTTTCATTTGGAATATCAGCAGATCAGCTACCAGTGTACCTTTATCTACCTATCCATCAATTCTTAGAAATTCAAAAGGCAACCAACAAACTTTGTATCCATTCCTACAGATTTTCTCAGGAGCCATATTTTCTTCTATTATGAATTTCTGAAACATAAGTATAGTTTTCTTTCTCTACCACCAAACCATTTAAACAACTTCTCATATTGTAAACATTTCATAGATTTAGGTTATAAGCTCCAAAATGTACTCCTCTTGATTTTGCTTATCCCACATGGAAAGTCCTTTTCAAATTAACATTTGGTGTCATCTTCATGGAACTAGAAACTCCATGAGGATGCAGGGCAAGTCTGCCTCATTTGCCCGCCCCCCCCAAAAAAAAATCCCAAAATCTGGTACTGTTTAGAATTTATGCTAGTTAGAGAATTGACTAAGATGCTAAGTCGTTATTGCCCAGCTCTTACTTACAATGATATGACCAGTTTGTAAAAAGCCATATGTGGAAATGTTTTGCACAAGATTGTGTAACATGTGAATGAAAAAGCCAAGGTGGCTTTCTTCATTTCCTATTCTTCATGGATGACACCACAGAGGTTCTTATACCTGTTTGCATTTCCTTAGCCTCAGGTCCTCAGCTCCTCCCACTAGCCCCCAGATCCACCCATACCTAATGAGCCACTCCTACTCACTACCTATCTACTTCCCCTTTACCCCCAGAGAGAGAAGCTGCCACCTGGATAAGGTGCAGACACCATGTAGCTCCCTCTCCCATGGGAACTATGGCCCCACTAATAAACCTCCTTTTGAACCTTCTTCTCCTGTCTGTGATGATCTCTGCATGGTCCTCTGGGATGGCTGTGACATATCTTTTCAACACCTAATAGGCTGAGGATGCCAATGGTACTGATGAATGAGTTCTTATCACTTGAATGGTGTATCCATTCCCATCGTTCTTCATTGGCTGGACAGAGAAACCTTTCTGTAAATATGCCTGCTTTATGCATACTTCATGGAAGATCCAAAGAACACAACCTGAAGTAGAATTCTGTAGCCATAGTGACGAGCCAAGTTACTCTCTTAGAGACAGTCAGGTATGACAGGGATCAAGCCACAAATAGCAGCTGTTATTTCCTTGTCTCTGCCATTGCTAACGCAAATCTGCTAAACATAGCTTTGATGAATTATTTGGGGTTCTTTTTTTTTTTTTTTTTTTTTTTTTTTTTTTTTTTTTGGCCAGTCCTGGGCCTTGGACTCCGGGCCTGAGCACTGTCCCTGGCTTCTTCCCGCTCAAGGCTAGCACTCCGCCACTTGAGCCACCGCGCCGCTTCTGGCCGTTTTCTGTATATGTGGTGCTGGGGAATCGAACCTAGGGCCTCGTGTATCCGAGGCAGGCACTCTTGCCACTAGGCTATATCCCCAGCCCTATTTGGGGTTCTTAAAAGAAAATTTTCTTTTGGTTTTCTAGAGCGTCTCTTGATCTTACAAAAAAGGTAAATATGCCTTTCTACTGAGGACAAAGATGATATAATAATGACTGTCCAATTTTATGTTATAAATATCACTGTATAAATAAATCTGATTTGAATAGGTCTACGAGTCAGATGGAGAAGACACTCATTTTGGTAAACATCTCATATTGAAGCTGTAAAGACACTCTTTACTAAGTCCATGCCCAATAAATCCAAGTCTTTCTACCCGGTATGCTTCGGTCTAAATGGTCTGTTTCCCCTGTCATTTTGGTGAACACTTTGGAGACAAAACTAGGTATCATGAAAACCCCAAATTCCACTGCTACAACACCAAGAGATACTGACAGGCAAGATTATCTTTATAAATGACCTACAGATGTTTAACTAACCGCCATGTACATTAGCTTTAGGTTCTGAGCAACTTTTGCAACATTTCCCACTTGTTCCTCTGTGGAGCAGAGGAAGGAATGTAAGAAAAAGACTAATGAACTGTGGGTGCAGCTTTAGTGGTAAGAGAATTTGCCTAGTCTTTCTGAGAAACTTACAAAAAAAAAACCAACACAAAAAAAACAGAAGTATTATTTAAGCTCTAAACACTAATATGCCAAACAATTTACATAAATCGTACAATGGAGAAGGAATTTCTAGTCTTTTTTTTTTCCTGGTGAAAAAATGAAGTGCATTCATTTGATCACAGTCACACCATTATTTATTATCAGATCTAAGATTGCAGTCTAGACATATCCAGCTCATTCTGGATTCCTTATTAGGCTTCTAGCTCTGGAGTCCCTCTGCCCAGGGGACAAATCCTAAGATTGCTAGCACTTAAAACTCTCCTAGTTATAGAAAGTAAATCACAAAGAGCCTCTCCTACTGTGAGAAGCCATTCAATAAATCGTCCTCAAAGCCTTCCCACAGAGGCTACCTGGGAAAACCAAGACCTGAGTTCTAGCAGAAGCCATCAGTGAGTACAAACAACACAACTTTGCTTCTTTGCTACCGACCCTTGGCTCTGAGACTCAGCCTGTCATCAAGAGTGTCAACTTCAATGGATGGGCATGTGTCCACAGGAACTGAGTTGAGGTCACACTTGTCTCACTCTGTCCTGCAAACAGATGTCTGGGTGACAAGTCTTAGTCACACATGGCGAACAGAGGTTCCAGCCAAATCAGGTGGGAAGTGCCATATCTTCTTTCTAAGCCCTTTTGGCCAGCCAGCTCATTCCCTAAGATAATCCTGCATCAGCTGGTTTTCTCCAGAATCTTTTAACACAAAGCCTGCGTTTGGGTGATGTCTTGTTATTGGACAAGCAGAACTGAGTTTATTTCTGTAACTCACCAAAAACCCCATCTGGTTCTGTGTGTTTGAATGTGCCCCTTCAGAGTTCCCTCCCAAGGAGCCAGGTAAAAACTGATGTAATGCAGAGTTCTAGTGGTGGCAAGAAGGAAAGCAGGTGATAGAGCAACCAATAAACAACAACCCAAGAGAATTGCTGTTTATTATTCATTTATCACATTAAGATGGAAAAACAGGGCTGGGAATATGGCCTAGTGGCAAGAAGCTCTCTGTTCGATTCCCCAGCACCACATATATGGAAAACGGCCAGAAGGGGCGCTGTGGCTCAGGTGGCAGAGTTCTAGCATTGAGCGGGAAGAAGCCAGGGACAGTGCTCAGGCCCTGAGTCCAAGGCCCAGGACTGACCCCAAAAAAAGCAAGATGGAAAAACAAAGTCTGTAATAATCCTCCCAGGGAATATACAGCAAACTCTTAAGGATAATAGCTTTCTCCCAGATGACAAGAGTTCAATCACTGGCCTACATGAAGCATCATAAAAACAATAGTATCTCCTCTGGAAATAGAACTCAGTGTGGTCACTTTTCAACATTTTACCAAGTTTGTTATGAATCTTCCAAATTAAATTTAAGCTCCCCACATACACACAGCCCGTGTACTGGATTTTTTTGTATATTCAAAAGATGCTCTTTCCTGCCAGGTGTGATTTGTGAAGTCCTATACCTACCCTACCCACTGTCGGGGAAATTAACATCATCTCTATGGGGCAGGGGCAGCTGTGATTTCATTCCTGTCCTGGAAAAGTTCTTCCCTTGAATATCTTACTTCTGAGGTCTTTCTCAACTACTCAGGATGAAACACACAATGTCAAACATCCACGCTTTGTCTTCTCATCAAAAGCCTTCACTGAAAAAATAATATATCTCAAAGATGGTCAAATACAAATACTAAATACAAATACTAAAAGCTTTTATGCTGTATAACCTGAAAATTGAAAAGTCTAAACTGTGCCTGAACTAGTTATCATGAGACAAAAACCAACCGCAAACTATAAGAAATTACAGGCAGTAGTCCTTTTTATCCCCAGTCCCGGGGCTTGGACTCAGGGTCTTGGGTGCTATCCCTGAGCCTCTCTGTGCTCAAGGCTAGCGTTCTACCACTTGAGCCACAGTGCCTTTTCCAGCTTTTTCTTAGTTTGTTGGAGATAAGAGTCTCATAGACTTTGCTGACTAGGCTGGCTTTGAACTGCAATTCTCAGATCTCCACCTACTGAGTAGCCAGGATTACAGGCGTGAGCCAGCAGTGAACAGCAGCCGCAAAGTTTTTCACAGTCACCTGCAGCTTAATCATAACTGGGGCGTGTTCTAAGGGCTGTGCTGTTGCCATCCCACTGCTGAGCAAACATCACACAGCTCACTCACACAAACTAAGCTGGCTATGACATCACTAGGTTACACAATCTTAGGGGTCCACTGTTATATTTGTGACCTGTCTTGGGTTGAAGTGTCATTATGAAGCACATGACTACATTGAAATGAGCTCTTCCATATGAGAGAAAAAGACTCATTTTCCATGCATAAGGATGAAAGAAACTAGAATGTTCATAAATACATTCACCATGTTTATCTAAAGAACTTCTTGAGATTCATGGGAGTTTTGATGCCTTATATAATATTGTATCCACTAAATGCCTTCCCCTGGCCATATTCCAAGAGCTTTTAAATTGTTAGGTCTACAGACAACAACCAAGGCTCAGAAGTCTCTGAATGAAGATTTAATGATTCGGGGGTGGGGAGTGGGGGTGCTCATTCACTACCCTTTCGTCTCTATCCTTCTAATACACACTGTCACTATGGTTTCTTATAACTACACAGAAAAATGGACAACATGGAAGAATATTTCTGGCAAGGTACTGAGAACAAAATAAAGAACTAATTTCCTTTAGTCTTCATTTTTACCTACAGGTCAGATCACTTGCGAATATAATAACCACAAAAAACTCTGCACTAATATAACATTAGACACCAGGGCTTCACAGCTATTCAGACCAGGTTCACCACGAACACTGAAGTTATTTAATAAAATTGAAGATGACTTTTCAATCCGGGATACTAAGAAATTTGTATATCCCCTTGCCAATATTTTTCATGGTGATTAGCTCTTTTTTTTCCCCTCACAGACACTGGTATGCTGCTTAAAATAATATTTGTGGCTTTACTCACCATCTGTCAAAGGGAGACATGTTGATTTTCTTAAAGCAAGTTGGGTCTGCATTCTTTCTCTGTTACTGTTACAGGTAGACCTGACAGGCATATGATCGTTTGTTTGCAAATGCTCTCCCCTAGATGGAACCTAGTTAAGTTTCATTTCTTACCTGCTGGACAGTTGCACTCAGAAGGTGTTTCTCTTGTGATTCTCAGTTTAGCCATGTGTTCGTAGGATTCCTGTAGGAAAAGAAGATATATTAAGAGCTAGCAGTAGTATCCCAGTTCTGTGAGTTCTTCAGGGACTCTTCCTCTGTGGCTGTTAATAATGATTGATAGCCTGCACAAACAGCATTTATGTAAGTGCATGGATCTTAGCCAATGCTAACAGTACTCAAGACGTAATTTTGTTTTTAATTTAAAAATCAATTTAACATTGACATAGATTGAAAGATTTGGGGAATACCTTTCTTCATTATTCAACTATCCCCACCCTCTCCCTGCACAGCCAAGGCAAAACTCCGGCACTAACAATGCAGCTCATGGCAATGTGTGTCCTATCAATAACAGCCAATGTTGTAGACATACTTTATCACATTCGGGCTGCAACTACTGCATCTCTCCACTGGCAGAAAAACTACCCTCTCCCTACTGGAGTCTAAGTCATCTTTAAAGGAATCCCTTTCAATTCTCCATTCATCAATATCTGAGCACAACCTCTGTTAACTCTCCCCCTCCAACAAAACAAAGGAAAACTTTTTTTTCCCAATTTTTAAAACATTTAATATGAAAAGAATTCCGAGTTAAATGAATTTTTAAATTATGGGCTTATTTCACTTTTAAGAGTGCTTACCATTCTCTATTGATAAGGCCTAACCTTATCAAATGAAAAACAGATGTGAGCATTACAATGAATATTCTCCATACAACTGAGAATGCTGACAGCCCAGACTCCACAAAACTAAACAGCCGGGCAAAGCCCCTACTGCCATTGCAACATGCAATCCTTAAGGAAGACAGAGGGAAGATCCTCCACACAGACTTGGAGAGAAACCAAGGAAGGGACTTGAATAAATAGATACCACAGAGGCTCACACATCCCAAATCAACTGTATAACCAGTAAGGGTGGATCCTGTAGACTGACTGAACCTGTGCAAAATTCTATCCACATGCAACTCCCCCTCGAGCAAGGCCCAGCCTCACACACCTGAGCGAGAAGTCGCTCCACTCAAGTACTATGGTCTTCAGCTGATCCGCCTTCTTGGGCAGCAGGGGAACGGAGGGCACCCCTTTAGCAGATTCCAGGGTGAGGATCCTCGCCTGAAGGTCGTTGGTTTTCACCCCAAGTTACAGACACGAAATCATGGCCACCCCGGAGAGGAGGGTGGCCAGGGTGGTGCACGGGGGCATGGCACAGGTGCAATGCTGCCTGGAAGGGCTGGGTTCTTCAGATCCAGCCTTTCACCCTGCTCCCTTCCCCACAGGCTTCTTCACCAGCATGGTAAGGGGGGGGTCCTCTGGCCACCTTCTACCTCCTGCCAAGACAACTGGCCAGAGGAGTAGCGAAAAGTCCTCCAAAGTTCAGTCCTGGCGGCTGCACAAGTACTTGGCAGAGTAGGTGCCAGGCAGGCGCGGTGAGGGACCTGTTTGGGGCTCAGCACGGGGACCCGCAGGCAAGGACCATCCTCAGCCTGTGGCTCTCCTCCCAGCTGGGAGCAAAACAAACAAAAATAATGCTCTCCTCTGCACTCCTCTGAGCTCCTCTGCTCTCCTCTTCTGCTTTCCACTGCTCTCCTCTGCTCTCCTTTTCTCCTCTGCTCTCCTTTTCGCCTCTCCTCCTCCTCTGCTCTCTACCTCCTCTGCTCTCCTCCTCCTCTGCTCTCATCTTCCTCCTCAATTTGATGATAAACTTGGCTTCAGGTGTGTTAGGGAGATAGAAGCGTAAAGGTAGAAGAGGGAAATGGGTTTTAAATGTACCCTAAGTGCATCAAGTATTGAAAATGAGTACTTCGTTTATGGCTCTGCAACAATCTAACATGTCCTCGGACCCTTTTCGTGCCAATAAGATAGAGGAGAGTTGTGTGACAGATCTCTGGTCTTGCAGGCTTTAGGTTGTAACAGAAAGGAGAACTAGATGGTTCTGAATGTTTATTCAAGGTCCATCCACCCACTTCCTCACTTTCAGCCCTCCCATTATGTTCTTAAGCTTCAAGGAAATAAGTGTTTCTGTTCTCTCCCCGATCCACTCCATTCCCCCCATGTACGGTCCAGTGCCAGGTGCTAGCAAGATCAACAGGGAGCAAGGTGTGGGTACTGTTCATTGGGAGCTGCAGGCTTGCTGTGTTGGCTGGTCCCTCTGGAAGGAATGCTGGTGGCTCCCCTACCCTCTCCTCCTCGTGGGAGAGACCCCCATGACCTGTGTTTGCATTTGCCTCTGTGCTTATATAGCCTCTGTATTTACACCTGACCATGCTAGGGCAAATAGGCTTCCCCTAGTTCTTAAGCAATGAGCCAGAGCTGTCCAGTCAACGGTGGTTTGGCAGCATTATGCTGCCTTTAGCCATTTGGGAACCCTATGAAATTGGTCATGGCCCCTTCCTGGATGTGCAGCCTACCAGAGTGCACAGGCGTGAGGCAGAAATAGCAGGGCCTCCTCTTGAGCACAGACCTCTCTCCTCCCGCCTTGTTCCTTTGCTGGGGCTGGCAAGCCTCATAGGCAGGGTGGCCCGACGAGCTAGGATGGCCAGCCAATGACAGGTAAGATCCTTCAGGGGGGACGACCTAAGACAGGCGCTTTCTCGAGTAGGACATCCACCAGCTTATTAAACAGAAAAGGAGGAGATGTGGGGCGCACCGCCTGGCCCCGACTGTGCACGCCCTGGAGTTGTGTGACTGTTGCACCGCCTCCGGGGAGAGGGATCCTGGCTAACCCCGCCTGCCTTCGGGGTCCGGAACTGGAAGGCAGCTCTAGGCAGTAACCTGGGGTGGTCCTGCTGGTAGTGACATAGACTCAGGCCGCCCCTTAGGGAGGTCCGATGGCCTTCCACCCTTGACGGACAGCTCCGACCGCCAATCGTAGCCCCTGACTAGGTATGTTACACCCCTCCTCTTCCTGCTGTCATTGCCCATACTTAAGATGGGGTTCGCGCCAATAAACAGAGAGCGGTCTTGAACTCTGCCCAAGTCGACTGACCATCTAACTGTGGCATAAAGGTTGGGTTGGGCTGCGTGTGGGCGACTTGCTGCTTATTACCTATTCTGGGTTCACCCTCGGCGGGGAGGGTCGCGCCTCCTTGCCTCTCCTGCTGGTCAGGAGAGCGCCCGGGGTGCAGGGCCCCCTGCATCTGTCCATCCATCTGTCTGTCTATGTTTCTGTCTCCCTGTCCATCTGTCTGTCCATCTCTTGTGCGTCTGTCTGTCTCCCTGTCTGTCTCTATGTTGTCCTGTCTGTCCGTCTGTCTGTGTGTCTGCGCCTCTCTCCGTCTGTGTGTCCGCCCGTCCCTCCTTTTCCGTCTCCCAATCCACATGTCCGTCCCTCTGTCCGCCCCTCCATTCCTCCGACTGGACTCTGTCTCTCTGTCTGGGAGACGTACCCAGCACCACCCAAGGAGGATTCAGCACCCAGCACCACCACCCAAGGAGGACTCAGCACTCAATACCACCACCCAGGAGGCCTCAGCACACAATACCACCACCCAGGAGGACTCAGCACCCAGCACCACCACCCAAGGAGGACTCAGGTCTGTCTGTCTGTCTGTCTGTGCATGGCACCCGCACCCCCGAGGCCCCAAGGCCTGTCCTCACCGGGGTGCCGCCTTGGCTTCCCCATCCCCGAGAAAGGAGAATGAGATGCCCAGGAGCCAGGAAATCCCCAGGAGAAGCGAGAAAGGGGAAGCGGCATCCACTCCCTGTCCGGAGCCCAGAAACGTCAGGGCCCAGCCGCCCCAAGCTCCCCAGGACACCCACCCGGGGGTCCACACCTGACAGCCCAAACCCCCGGAACCAAGACGGGCACCCTGGCTGCCCCACACCCGACCCGATGTGCCAATGGCCTGCAGTGAGTGTGAAAGCCCCAGGGGCCACCAGGGAGGAGAGGGAGGGGGAAGGAGAGAGGGATGAGATCAAGCACCCATCCCCCACCCACCCACCCAACACCCACCCACCCACCCACCCAATTATCCACCCACCCACCCATCCATCCACCCACCCATCCACCCACCCACCCATCCATCCACCCAACCACCCAACCATCCACCCACCCATCTACCCACCCATCATTCATCCACCCACCCATCCACCCATCCACCCACCCATAGATCCACCCACCCATCCACCCCCCCACCGATCAATCCACCCACTCTTCCACCCATCCACCCAATCATCCACCCACCCACCCACCCACCCATCCCCATTGCTCTCTCCACAGTGCTCTCCAGGTCCAGGCCTCCTGACCTGATCCTCCCCTGGTCTGCAGCCTCCATCTTCCTCCCCCTCCTCCCCCTCCTCCTCCTCCTCCTCCTCCTCCTCCTCCTCCTCCTTGTCCTCATGGCTGAAGCTCATCCGGGTAACTCACCTCCTTTCTGGTTCCTCCATCAGCCCAAGGGAGGATTCGAACACAGTACCCTTGTATGGATGATCCTGACTTCTCACCTTTGTTCCTCGTGACCCCCCCAACCCAACCAGAGACTCCCACACCATCTTCTGGAAGCTTCCCCGCACCCTCCTGACCCCTGAGACCCCCCCAACCTTGGGCCCTGCGACCCCTGACCCTGTACCTGACCTGGGCCTGACCTTCGACTCCAGGAGCCACAGGCTAAGCTTGCACTGTGTGGCCACCACCACAGAGGCCCGGTGCATCGTTGTGAACCCGAACAAGGGGTCGGTCACACTGCTGGACAGTTGGGGCAATCGAGGCACGACGGAGACACCAGGCCCCCACCCTGAGAGGCCAATGGTGGGGGCTGTGGGGTAAACTGAGGCAGGGGTGGGCTGGCCCACATTCCCTGGTGTTCCGGGGGCTAAGTTGAGGCATGGATGGAAGAATGGATCTCCCAGGTGTTCCGGTTTATGTCAAGGCACCGACCCCCCCGCTCTCCAAGGTCCCCGTCGGACAATGTAGCTGCGAATTCTGGGATCTCCTGTGGTACCAGGGAGTCGAGTTCGAGGTTACACTCACTGTGGCTAGGAGGCCCCTGACCAAAGGCCTGGGGTTCACAAACCCGGGTGAGGTCCTGAGGTTCCGGGTAAGGGGGGGCATCGACGGTCAGGGGTCACAGGTCATATGTTGAAGGTTCAGGGGTCATTGGGTTGAAAGTTCAGGAATCATGGGGTTGAACTGGTCAGGGGTCATGGGTTGACGGGTCAGGGGACATGGGGTTGAAGGGTCAGGGGTTTTGGGGTTGAAGGGTCAGAGGTCGTGGAGTTGAAGGGTCAGGGGTAAGTCTCCCCACAGGCCCTCCACCCTCCACCCCCCCCCCGCCATGTCGTTTCCCCAGGCCTTGTGTGTTATGTCTTCGAGGCCCAGGCCCTGAACTGCTCATGGGCACTGGGGCCGCAGGCACCGCGGGGGACACAGTATTCCTTCAGGATCCGGACTCCAGGTGGGGCCACCCCTGCCGGTTTCAATGCCCCCTCCGCACCATTGTCGGTTTCTAATGTTCCCCGCTCATCCCGCCATTGTCAGTTTCTAACGCCTCTCTTTGGCATTGTCAGTTTGTAATGCCACCTCTGTTGGCCATTGTCGGTTTCTAATGTCCCCCCCTTCAGCCATTGTGAGTTTCTAATGCCCCACCATTCCCTAGGACCGGCCTGTACCATGAGTGCTGGCCGACATGTGCCAGTCCGGCCTCCAGGTGGGCTGCATCCTCCCCGATCTTGCTGGCCTCTGGGCCCAGACCTACGCCCTGGTCACCAGCTCGAGCCCCGCTGGCCCCGTCCACTTCCTGGACGCCTGGCTCTATGCCCGTGAAATTGGTGAGGGTGGTTTCCAGTACCCCTTGGACCACCCAGGGCGGTTTCAAGTATCCCAGAGACCACCAAGGGCAGTTTAAAGTGTCCCCAAGAACACCGAGGGCGGATTTGTGTCCTCGAGACCACCGAGAGTGGTTTCAAGTATCCCCACGAGCACTTTGGTGCATGGAGGGCAGTTTCAGGTATCCCCAAGACCACCTAGGGCGATTTCAAGGGTTCCCCATGACCCCCAAAAGCAGTTTCAAGTTTTCCCAGGACCATCCAGGGCGGTTTTAAGTGTCCCCGAGACCGCTGAGGGCGGTTTCAAGTGTCCACACGAGCACCTTGGTGGATGGAGGGCGGTTTCCACTGTCCCCATGAGCATCCAGGGCAGTTTTGAGTGTCCCCCAAGACCCACAAGGGCAGTTTCAAGTATCCCTGGCACCACCGAGGGCAGTTTCGAGCCCCCCCACCCCACCCGGTGTCCCTCCATTCATCTGTGGCAGTTTTCAGAACACTTTGACCCCCTGTGAAACGTGAGCATTGCCTGCGGCCCCCGGGGCTGGCAGGTATGGTGGGAGCCACACAGGACCTGGAGGCAGTGGAGCAAGCACGACTTCCGGTACCAGCTGGCCCTGTGCATGGGAGTACTCAGTGCAACACCCGGGAGTACTCGGTCCAGCACTGGCGGGGAGTATTTAGTCCAGCAACGGTCAGGAGGGGGTGGGGTTCCGGATTGGTGTGGGATGGGAGTACTCAGTCCAGCACTGGGGAGGGATGGGAATACTCAGTGCAGCACCCGGGAGTACTCAGTCCAGCACCAGGGAGTACTGGTTGTAGCACCCTGGACTACTCAGTCCAGTATTGGTTGGGAGAGGTGGGTTTCAGGATTAGTGTGAAATGGGAGTACTCAGCCCAGCACTGGGGAGTACTCCACACAGCACGTGGGAGTACTAAGCACATCACCCAGAAGTACACGGTCCAGCACCCTGCCCCGCAGTCAGTGCTGACTGAGGCCTGTGCTCTGTTCTTTTAGCATGGTGTCCAGCTGGTCTCCCAGGACTCCCCGGTGAGTGCTCCTGGAACCGCCCCGTGCCTCAGTTTACCCCTGCCCCATGGCGAGTCTCCCCCCACATTGAGGTCTTGGGAGGCTCAGACAACACCTACGCCCTGCCAGGCCTCGAACCCGGGCCTCACCGGGCCTGTGCATCTGGGCCAGGGAAGCCCGCACCCTGACCTAGGGCTCCTGGAGCAACACGGTGGAGTTTGGGGAGCAGAGGGCAGTTTCAACTGTCCCCAGGGAGGTTTCAGGTGTCCCCAGGAGTAGAGATTCTGGGTGGGGGGTGGTTTCAAGTGTCCCCAGGACCATTTTGGGCCTGTGGGTGGATGGAGGGCGGTTTCAAGTGTTCCCGGGGGAAGGGGTCTGGGGCGATTCGTTTCAAGTGTCTCCAGGGTGGGGAGGGGTCTGTGGTGGGTGGTTTCAATTGTACCCAGGGCGGTTTCAAGTGTCCCAAGGGTGTTTTCTAGTATCCCAATGGGGAGGGGCTCTTCGGGGGGTGGTTTCAAGTGTAACCAGGACCACCTTGGGCCTGTGGGTGGATGGAGGGCGGTTTCAAGTGTCCCCGGGTTGGAGTGGTTCTGTAGGGGGCGGTTTTAAGCGTAGCCAAGGCAACCCTGGGCCTGTGGGTGGATGGAGGGCGGTTTCAAGTGTCCCCAAGGGGAGGGGGTCTGGGTGAGGGTCAGTTTCAAGTGTCCCATGATGGGGGCAGTTCTTTAGGGGGTGGTTTCAAGTGTCTCCAAGGCAACCCTCGGCGTGTGCATCGATGGAGGGCGGTATCCAGTGTCCCCACGAAAACCTTGGGCCTGTGAGTGGATGTAGGGCAGTTTTGAGTGTCCCCACGGCGGTTTCAAGTGTCCCCGGGGGAATGGGGATCTGGGTGGGGGGGTGGTTTCAAGTGTCCCCAAGACCATTCTGGGCCTGTGGGTGGATAGGTGGCGATTTCAAGTGTCCTCAGAGGCCTCACATGGGGGGGAGCCTTTGCAGGTGGAGTCGTGTGGGGAGGGCTGGGGCAAGGAGCTGAGGGTCACGTGTCCCTCCCTCCCCACTTCATGTGACCCCTCCCCCTCCAATCCCTTCCTCCCCGAGTGTGTGCACACCCACACGGTCGGAGGTTTCAAGGGTCCCCGCCGGGCCAGCCATGCTGCACCTGCTGCTTCGGCAGCACTGGGGTCGCTGGGCCTGGGCTGGGGCTGTCAGAGGTGAGCAGGAATCTGAACCCGGGGCCCCCAGGGTGGGGGGGGGAACGCAACGCATTGTGGGCCATGCGGGAGGCCGGGATTCGAGCCCACATCCACCCGTCCGTCCGTCTGCCCTGCAGGCTCCTGAGCGCATGCGTTCCCTGTGTCAGTGACAAGTTGACTGGTGAAGATGGACAGACGGACGGACGGAGGGACAGAGGGACATGGGGGGCTGGGGGCTTGGGCGGTGACAGAAAGACAGCAATGGGAATCGAGACACGGACAGACATGAAGACAGACGGACGGACAGACAGGGAGACAGGGAGATGGACGGACAGATGAACAGACAGACAGACAGACTGGGAGACAGATGGACAGACCTGGAGACAGACAAACAGGCATGGACAAGAGACAGGCAGACAGATGGACAAACAGACATGGAGACAGACAGACAAGGAGACGGACAGACAGACACACAGCAGACAGATGGACAGACAGACAGACAAGGACACAGATGAGCAGGACAGACAGACAGGTGGACAGGGAGACAGACAGACAGAACTGGAGACAGACAGATGACAAAAAGACACAGATGGACGGATGGACAGATGGACATCATGGAGACAGATAGACAAGAGAGGGAGACGGACAGACAGATGAGCACGCAGTGAGACACACAGGGAGACAGACAGTCATGGACAGATGGACCTGGAGACAGACGGACAAACACACTGAGCAGATGGTCAGACAGACAGACGGAGAAACAGGGAGACAGACAGACGGACGGATGGATGGACAGATGGACAGATGAGCAGACGGGCAGACAGACCTGGAGACAGACGGACACATGGACAAATGGATGGACGGACAGACACAGAGGGAGACAGACGGACAGACAAAGAGATGGGCGGATGGACACACGGACAGCTGGACAGCCGTGCACCTCCCCCTGTCGTCCGCTGGGAGGAGGAGGAGGAGGAGGAGGAGGAGGAGGAGGAGGAGGAGGAGGAGGAGGAGGAGGAGGAGGAGGAGGAGGAGGCGGAGCCATGGCCTGTGGTGGAGCTGAGCCTGCAGCCTGGGCCCTGATCATGGCGCCGCCCGGGTCACCCCAGCCTCCCCCCCGCATGCACACACGTACCCAGGGTTAGGGTACTGAGTCCTCCTGCGTGGGTGCTGGGTGCTCAGTCCTCCCTCGGCATCTCCACACAAGATGCTGGGTGCTCAGTCCACCCTGGCGTCTCCACACAAGGTGCTGGGTGCTCAGTCTTCCTTTGTTAGTGCTGGGTGCTCAGTCCTCCCCCGGTGTCTGCATACGAGGTGCTGGGTGCTCAGTCCTCCCGTGCCTCCACACAAAGTGCTGGGTGCTCAGTCTTCTCATGTGGGTGCTGGGCAGTTAGTCCTGTGTCCCACACGAGGGCCTGGGTGCTCAGTCCTCCTCCCATGAATCCACAGGAGGCGCTGGGCGCTCAGTTCTCCTCCCGTTCCTCCACACGAGGTGCTGGGTGCTCAGTCCTCCTGTGTGTGTGCTAGGCGCTCAGTCCTCCTCCCGTGCCTCCGTGAGGGGTGCTGGGTGCTTGGAATAATTAGTACATGTTTTTGGAATAATTAGTACATGTTTAGGCTAGTCAAAGCCAAAGTCATAATAGCCCAATAGCTATGCCCTTATGGACACTTAAGATGATGCTAAGTGAAATGAGCTCCATGTTATGGAAACAAGTGGTGTATCATTATTGTAATTATTTTCAACATGCGATATGAATCCGTACCCTTTTTATTTTCTCTCGTATTCCCTTCCTGTGGTTTTACCCCCACTATCACTGTATCTCATCTGAGCACCCTGGATACTGTATATACGTGTATTAGAGCTAGGGAAGAGAAAGTAAATATCAAAATCAATAGACAAAGGATAAAAATACAAACAACTCCAAACACAATACTCACAAAACCATTTGGTGTAAACCAACCATACAACTCGTGGGTGGAAGGGGAAGCAGGAGGGAAGAGGTAGGCATGTGGAGGGGAGGAGGAGTTAACATGTTGGACAAGAAATGTACTCACTGCATTATATATGAAATTGTAACCCCTCTGTACTTCACTTTGACAATAAAGGAGAAAAAAGACAATAAATATTTTTGAAAGATTCTGAAACACCTAACATTTTTTAGAGTTATGACATATAATGCTTAAGATTCTCATGTTAAAAACTAACATTTAGAATCAACACTCTCTTTCTCTGGCAATAGGAAATCTACCAACACATACACTGTTTGTGAATAAAGGTAAACATTTCCCTCAAAGAACTGCTAATCACCATACATTTCCTTTCTTCATTCCTGTTATTTACTTCAGCCATTCTCTGGCCATAATCTGAGTGAAACCAGCCAAAAGGTACAGACACTGAGGCAGGAAGGGACAGATAGCATGAACACACCAAGGTGGCTGAGGCCTGAGCTATTTTGGATACTATAACCTCAACATTAGGCACAGGTAGTGAGAGAGGAAGAGAGAGACCAGGAAAAGTAGAAGCCAAATGGCTGCTAGGTATAAAAATCTAGAGAAGTGTGGACTTAAGACAGTTGTCAGAAGCTGCAACACAAAAATGAATAAGATGGAAATTAGATGGGATGTTCAAGGAAATAACCAAACGAGAACATACAACAAAATAAGTCAAAGCTAGGACAGCGAAAAGAGTAGTGCAAAATTTGGGAGGTGGACAACCTATCCTGCGTTTATTAAAAAAAAAATGGCTTCTGCACAAGCACAAACATCTCTCCAGCCTTCCTTCTCTCTCTACACATAGAATAAGCATTCCCTCCTCTGCAGCCTTTGCAAACAAGAGACACGCGATATTTTTGTTAGATAATGAAACAAATACCAGTGATGAGCCAAAAACTTAAATAGAGTAAAAGAGTTGGGACAGCACTGTGTTCACTCTATGAGAAATATCCAACAGGAATGTGCAGTGTCTTTATTCAACCACAGTTGTTTATTCGAATCACAAAGTCTAATGATTAAAGCATGTCTTCAACCCTCTCATATCTTGCTATTCTATTTATTCTTGTGTTATACATTTACAATGACCACTCTTAGGAATCTAGAAAGTTCTGAGGAAGAACTGGGGTAGGGGGGTGGTGCTTATGATTACTTCCCAAAGCATAAGGGTGAAAAACAGCAGCTCATCAAGTGGGGGCAAGGGGAGAGTGGGAGACAAATGAAGGGGAAGGGGGGGAATGTAGTCAAGAATTCATTGTACATACTACAAAAGTAAGAAAATGGAAAGGGTGGGCAGAGGAAGGAGGGGCAAGAATATTGAAAGGGGTGAGGTGGGTTAAGATCTGCCATATTCATAAACTGCTTTGTCAAATGGCAACTCCTTTGCACAAATACTTAAAGATAGTTTTTGTAAGAACTCAGAAGCTCTTCCCTTCACAGTAGTAGGACAAATTATTAGTTCCTACGCACAGGGACTAGAGTCTTTCAGGTCATTTGTGTTTTGGTGGGGTTTTGGTTTTTGAGCCAGCACTGAAAATTGAACTCAGAGACTGGGCTATGTCCCTTAGCTTTGTCACTCCATGCTGGCATGCTACCCCTTGAGAAATAGCACCATTTCTGGTACTTTGTTGGTTCATGGAGGATGGATATCATGGACTTCCCTGCCCAGGGCGGGTTTCAAAGCACAATCCTCCAATCTCATGAGGATCTGGGATTACAGGCCTGAGCCACAGGCTCCAGTTTCTAATGAGCTTTGGTCATCAAAAAAGGGATAGTATAATTTTAAGGTTCACAGACATTAGTGCTACCTTTGGATCCTATTATATAAAGCCCCAAAGACCTGTCTTTTAAATAACTAATCAAATAAAAAATAAACAATTGCCTTCTAATTAAATAATCATAAGATAGGAAAATGGAGACAAAATAATCATTACTAATATAAACATAAAAATGAAAAAAAGCTTACCAAAGAGTTGATTCCTACATAGTTTAAGACTATAGGGAAAGTAAACTGGAAGCCAGTGGCTGTAGCCAGTAATCCTAGCTATTCAGGAGGCTGAGATCTGAGGATCGAGGTTCTAACCCAGCCTGGGCAGGAAAAATCTGCGAGACTCTTCTCTTCAATTAACCACCAATAAGCTGGAAGTGGAGCTATTGCTCAAGTGACAGAGTGCTAGCCTTAAGCAAAAAAAGCTCAGGAACTGTGTCCAAGCCTGAGTTCAAACCCCGGGAACAGCAAAAATATAGGTAGATAGATAGATAGATAGATAGATAGATAGATAGATAGATAGATAGATACAGTTTGTGTTGCAATGGAAAACCATGCACTCTACATCACTCTCTTCCTAATTCATTCCACTACTATGTAACAGGATAAATAGCAGAGAATAGCAAAGGAAAATAAATATTTGTTAATTGGCGATGTCTTTCTTGCTATAGTCATATAGTTTCTTTCGAAGTGCAATTGGCTTCTCTTTCTCACTTGGAAAAGTCCACTTTGACTCTATTTACATATTCCATTTCAATTACTTCTGAACTAAACAAACAAAAAAACCAATGTTTCAGTCTTAAAATTCTTCTTTGAACCATTATGGAATCGTAATAGATACTTCTTCGGTAATTAAAGTAACACATATCACTTGGCCTCTGTATACTTCCATGCCATCATAACTGGTCATGATTTCACTTAAGAAAATGATCCCTTAATAGAAACAACATGTCACTTTATGGGACGTGGGAGGAGTTTTGCTATGGGTCATGAACATCCCTCTGCTCCACAATAGATTGAATACTAAGTGCAGGCCCTGGAAAGGCAGGGCCCTGCCACCTGAGTCCCATATGCGTAAGTTCCAAGCTGAGGGAAAGTCAGGTCAAACAACACCAATGCAATGGAAGGAAACCAGAGTTTAGATTCCTGCTACAGAATTGCAAAGCAGAGTACAGGAGAGGGGCCTGACTAGAATGAGGGTTGTTTGGGACAGTGCACCTTCTAGTTTGTTCTTCTATATATGGATGGCCACAACATGAAGCCCACTGGGGTAATGTGTGCTCCATGAAAGCCTGGTGGAATCGCATTTCTACATCTACTCTTAAGTTTCCTGTATTTATTCTTAAGTTTCAACCATTCTTAATCTTCTCATCATATCCCATAAATGTGAAAGCAGTGTGAAGCTTTAAAATGCTAGTTGCACATGATTACAATTAAACAATGTGGAGACTCCTAAGAAATGGGAAATGATGAGGAAGGGATACATGAAGCGTGTAGGAATTCTTTGTGACTGATTATAAAATTCTCTTTTCTGGGATTTCTGCTTCAAGACTGATGGTAGAAGCAAAGGTTTTCCTGCTTTAAAAAAAAGGTGTAAAAGAATAAAATGTCCTAGACTTCTTAATCCAAAGATACCTTGTGTTATAACAATTAGACATTTTCATATTCATAAAATGGTAACATAAATTTTATTACCACACCAGCATTTCATTTATTCCTAGCCTGATTTCCAGACTAATCTCAACATTCAAGAAAATATCTCAAAAGTAGCTGAAATTTAGGGCATTGAATAACATTGCACAGAAGAAAAGCATATACAAGAACATAAAAAGCTATGGTTTCTTCACTGATGTAATTTCACAATGTTAGAGTTTTTCTTTTATTAAAAACTACCAGTTGCAAAGACATGACTGGAAAGTTCAGGCACATGGGTCCGCCTTCCTGCCTCAGGTCCTGGGCAACTACCAGACAATCTGCAGGGTTATGAGATAAAGTCACGAATACAGTGTGTTTGGCTAAATATTTTTAATAGATTATAATACCTCTGTTTGGCTCAAATAAATTATCCAGCCTTATTTGGTCCACTTTCCCATTTCATGGTTGGCTGATCATTGAATTCTCTCAGAAAGCAAAGCAATGAAGAAAAGGGGAAAAAAGAAGAAAGATGAAAAAAGGAGGAGGAAGGGGAAAAAAGAAGAAAGATGAAAAAAGGAGGAGGAAGGAAGGAAGGGGGCCTGAGGAGGAGGACAGAGGACAGAGGAGCCAAATTCAGGAAGTCAGGAAGTCAGGTACTGGTGGCCTATGCCTACAATCCTAGCTATTCAGAAATGAGATCTGAGGATCACAGTTCAAAGCAAGCCTGGGCAGGAAAAGTCTACAAGACACTAAGCTCCAACCACCAGATAGTTCAGAGTAGAGCTGAGTGCCAGCCTTGAGCAAAAGATACTCAGTGCCCAGGCCCTGAGTTCAAGCCCCAGGTCTGTCAAAACAAAAAGTCATTTTTATGTTCCAGACTTCCTTGAGCCCATAGTTTGAAACGATATACGGAAGGGAAAACTATCACTCACCAAAGCTCAATAGCTTGTAGAGCTGCTGTGTCATTCTATTGCATGTCCTACCAGACACGTATAAAATGTGCTTTGCTTGGCCAAAGAGCTATCCACAACTCCCTGCTCAAACACCTGATGACAGTGGACATTCATTTCAATGGGAACAAGATAGTCTTTCAATTTTCCTTCTGTTGTACTCGTTACAATGTGGCCAGATTTACACTCTCTCTGTGAAATGCATTGGATTTCTCAGTCAATATTGGCTACATTATTAGTAATTTCTCAAGATCTTGCCTGTCATTTAAATGCAGACACAAAACTCACAGTCTCCTCCTGGATTCCATTTCAGTTTCAACATAGAACCATCATCATTTTACCAAAGACCAACTTTCTTACAGCATAGTTTCTATAAATAATGCACAAATAAATACTCTGCATATGCAAATTCAACCAATTACAGATTGTACATCTTTAAGGGAAAAGCAGTGCATCTGTACTAAAACACATTCACACTGTTTTCTTGTCATAATGCCCTATAATATGGTATAAAATCTAGCTACACATTATTTCAATTATATTACTTACTGTAAGCAATCTAGAGAAGACAAAGCATATGAAGGATGTTTGTAGTTTATATGCAAATATTATACTGTTTTATATCAAAAGAACTTCATTAGCCACATGGGTTGTAGAGCCAACCCACTTCAGATACTAAGGGACATTGTAATTTGGGGGAAAGTTATGTTGCAGATACTATTTTGCCAGCTAAACATTAACTGCTCAACAAAACTCTAGTGTTAACAATAACTATATTAAAAAGTTAATGGCAGCAGCAACTTGTTGACAAGACTCTATGTGCGTATGTGTGAAGAATAAAAGCTCAAAGGAGCAAGGTGCCAGTGGCTCATGTCTGTAATCCTCAAGAGAATGATTTCTGAGAATCAAGGTTCAAAGAAAGCATGCACCAGAAAGTCTCTTATCTACAATTAATCACCAAAAAATCAGGAAACAGAGCTGTGGTTCAAGTGGTAGACCACTATCCTTGAGTGCAAAGGCTAAGGGATAGCACTCAGGACCTGTGTACAAGCCCTGGTGCAAGCACCAAAAAGTAAAAAAGCACAAAGAAAAATGAAACAATGCACAGAAACATGTCAAAAACTGGGATGACTTAAAGGCTTTAAAAAAATCTCAGACTTTAAGGCAGACGGATGGGGTGAGAGATGTTGATGTTTGTGATGTATATCACAGTGGGTTACATTGTGCATTTCCCCAACTTTCTAGTGCTAACAGATTAAGGAATATGTTCCTCACTTTTAGTGAGGAACATTGAGCTCTTTTGGAAGAAAAGGGAGAAGGAAGAGGAGGAAAAGAGGTGAGAAGAGTGGGAGAAGTGGCGAGAGGAACCGATAACAAAGAAGACTATCTAGACATATATTCTGACTCCCAGTTATACCATAATGTACAAGCCAGAACTTGCTACAATTTACTCAATTAGAGTAAATATGATCATTGTATTTGATAACGTGTGAATATATTTTAAATACAAGAATTAAGGGCTGGGGATATAGCCTAGTGGCAAGAGTGCCTGCCTCGGATACATGAGGCCCTAGGTTCGATTCCCCAGCACCACATATACAGAAAACGGCCAGAAGCGGCGCTGTGGCTCAAGTGGCAGAGTGCTAGCCTTGAGCGGGAAGAAGCCAGGGACAGTGCTCAGGCGCTGAGTTCAAGGCCCAGGACTGGCAAAAAAAAAAAAAAAAAAAAAGAATTAAAGCTTCATGTCCATAATGAAGACCAGAACGCCTATAAATTGAAATTATAATTTTTTTTTTACATTTTAGGTGTCAAAGCCTATAAGTATGCCCTTATAACAAAAACTGCATGAATCTAGTGATCAATGTAAGGAACACATTATGAAGGGAAATGAATACATTTCAACTACCATTCGTGAAGAGTATAAGGCCTTCAACTGAAGAGGCAGTGACATCTCTGGATGCAATGACGTCAGAAGTGTCATCGCAATTCCAAATTATCCTGTACTCATAGAAATTCCAAATTTTGAGGGGAAGAAGTTCCACAGTAAGTTGAATGACAGTATTAATTCCACTTATTCTAGCTGTTGGAATACTAGCCCAAAGTTCATGGCTGTGGCTGTATCTACTATACACAAGTGCAACATTGACTGCATTTCAGGTATCTTAGAGCTGATGGGTTGGAGAAACTATTTGCTTTCTCTACTGATTTTGTCCATCACCAAAGAAGACAAGGGATAGCTCGCAATTCAATTGGGAAGAAACTGGTGGAGCAGTGAACTCCTATTTAGCTCAGTTCCTCCTATCTCCACGTAAGAATCACCATTGTTAACACAAATTGGGGAGGGATGGGGGCATTGTGAAATTCCATGGCACTTTAAACCACCCCACCAAACTTCACCCATCTTGGCAAGCCAGGTTAGGTAGCAATGCTTCTAGGTGTAGCCAGTCATATCCTGGGTTTCAGGTTTCAGCCTGCAGCTCAGAGTCATCCATACACAGTTTTCACATTCTCCACTTCCACCAAACCACCCCAGAAAGTCTCTAACATGGTAAGGAGGGCACCCAAACAGTTTTTCATGATAGGTTTTGGATGGCTTCCATTTTGGTCATGTCACAGTGTTGATTTTACACCCTTACAAAGCAATCAGAAGCAGAGCAGACTGTGGCCTTGAAAGAATGCTTGCTCCCACACATCGAATAAGGTACAGTGAATTGAAATTCCATATAGTATTGGTATCCTTTTACATAATTACCAACGGAATTACTACAGTGAGAAAGGGAAAGGAAGCCAGACATCGTGGCACACTTCTGTTTCCCAGATACTGGGGAACAGAGGTAGGGAGGAGCACAGTCTTGAGACCACCTGATCAAATGAAAAGCAGGGGAGGGAGGGGAGGAGGAGTTAAAGGGGAAGAAGAGTGAAAAGGGCAGAGGAAAGGGAGAAAGGTGGAAGAGATAGAGGAAGGGGAGGGCTGGCCAGCCCAAAAGACTATCCAAAGCCAAAAAAAAAAAAAAAAAAAAGGAACTGGAGGAGTGGTTTAAATGAAGCAAGGAAAAGGCCTCAAGTTCCAAGCCAAGCATCACAGAGCAAGAATTGGAAGAATTAGCTTCTTCATTTGTAAACAAGGCAGACAAAAGAGAACAAGAACACCCCTTCAAAAGGCAACTTGTCCTTGTCCACTCTCAGCAGAAAGGTCACTGAGCATGTCATGTCCAGCCTGTTGGATTCATTAGGCCTGAGAAAGACTTACTGGGGACATTCGTGGGGGCACCCTCATCACTGTGCCCTGTTCTGTGTCACAGGAAGTGGAGAATATCTGCCATTTTCATTTCCATAACATTCACCATCTCAAGTTGCTTATTCAAGTTTCTTAAGGTAAAACTGTTTCTGTTCTCTATATCATTGAAAATGTATACAGCAAGACATGGAGTTTTATATGCTCAAATCCACTGGATTAGCAAAGGAACACAAAGGCTCTGACACCAGGGGGAAGAGTGCTCTATCTCAAAGCAAGCGTGACCATTTACGTCCATCACCATACTGGGGCGACCTCAATCCATCACCAGGATCTGTACTGCTCCCACTTGGGAATGAGGGGTACTTGCGCTTGTTGGCATTTACTCCCATTTTGTAAATAGTCATTTCATAAGTATAGAGGATACCTTAAGAAGTATCTACTTTCTGTGTATGCTCATACTAGGGCTTGAACTCAGGGCCTGGGCAATGCCCCTTAACTTTTTTGCTCAAGGCTGGCTTTCTATCACTTGAGCCACAGCTCTACTTTGGCTTTTTGGTGGCTATTGAAGGTGAGAGACTCATGGAAATTCCTGCCTAGGCTGGCTTTGAATCTCAACCTTCAGATTGCAATCTCCTAAGAAGCTAGAATTATAACTGAGCCACCACCAGATGGCTTCTAGTCTCACTTTTTACCTGTAGCTGTTAAACACTCCACACAAGAAGTTCTCAACTTTAATCTCACTATTCATAGAATAGAATAGACTATCATCATATAGAACAGGCTGTCCATTCTATATTAAAAATCATGTTTAGAAAGTGGCTCAGGGAGTAGAGCTGAAGAGCTCAGGGACAGAGCCCAGGCCCAGAGTTCATGCCCCATGACCAAGAAAAAAAATATCATGTTTCTTTCATTTGGAATATCAGCAGATCACCTACCAGTGTACCTTTATCTACCTATCCATCAAATCTTAGAAATTCAAAAGGCAACCAACAAACTTTGTATCCATTCCTACAGATTTTCTCAGGAGCCATATTTTCTTCTATTATGAATTTCTGAAACATAAGTATAGTTTTCTTTCTCTACCACCAAACCATTTAAACAACTTCCCATATTGTAAACATTTCATAGATTTAGGTTATATGCTCCAAAATGTACTCCTCTTGATTTTGCTTATCCCACATGGAAAGTCCTTTTCAAATTAACATTTGGTGTCATCTTCATGGAACTAGTAACTCCATGAGGATACATGGCAAGTCTGCCTTATTTGCTCCCCCCAAAAATAATCCCAAAATCTGGTACTGTTTAGAATTTATGCTAGGTAGAGAATTGACTAAGATGCTAAGTCGTTATTGCCCAGCTCTTACTTACAATGATATGACCAGTTTGTAAAAAGCCATATGTGGAAATGATTTGCACAAGATTGTGTAACATGTTAATGAAAAAGCCAAGGTGGCTTTCTTCATTTCCTATTCTACATGGATGACACCACAGAGGTTCTTATACCTGTTTGCATTTCCTTAGCCTCAGGTCCTCAGCTCCTCCCACTAGCCCCTAGATCCACCCATACCTAATGAGCCACTCCTACTCACTACCTATCTACTTCCCCTTTACCCCCAGAGAGAGAAGCTGCCACCTGGATAAGGTGCAGACACCATGTAGCTCCCTCTCCCATGGGAACTATGGCCCCACTAATAAACCTCCTTTTGAACCTTCTTCTCCTGTCTGTGATGATCTCTGCATGGTCGTCTGGGATGGCTGGGACATATCTTTTCAACACCTAATAGGCCGAGGAGGCCAATGGTACTGATGAATGAGTTCTTATCACTTGAATGGTGTATCCATTCCCATCGTTCTTCATTGGCTGGACAGAGAAACCTTTCTGTAAATATGCCTGCTTTATGCATACTTCATGGAAGATCCAAAGAACACAACCTGAAGTAGAATTCTGTAGCCATAGTGACGAGCCAAGTTACTCTCTTAGAGACAGTCAGGTATGACAGGGATCAAGCCACAAATAGCAGCTGTTATTTCCTTGTCTCTGCCATTGCTAACGCAAATCTGCTAAACATAGCTTTGATGAATTATTTGGGGTTCTTAAAAGAAAATTTTCTTTTGGTTTTCTAGAGCGTCTCTTGATCTTACAAAAAAGGT
Source organism: Perognathus longimembris pacificus (assembly GCF_023159225.1). Taxonomy (NCBI): domain Eukaryota; kingdom Metazoa; phylum Chordata; class Mammalia; order Rodentia; family Heteromyidae; genus Perognathus; species Perognathus longimembris. The sequence continues at coordinate 6,762 of NW_025959234.1, read as the reverse complement.
AAATATGCCTTTCTACTGAGGACAAAGATGATATAATAATGACTGTCCAATTTTATGTTATAAATATCACTGTATAAATAAATCTGATTTGAATAGGTCTACGAGTCAGATGGAGAAGACACTCATTTTGGTAAACATCTCATATTGAAGCTGTAAAGACACTCTTTACTAAGTCCATGCCCAATAAATCCAAGTCTTTCTACCCGGTATGCTTCGGTCTAAATGGTCTGTTTCCCCTGTCATTTTGGTGAACACTTTGGAGACAAAACTAGGTATCATGAAAACCCCAAATTCCACTGCTACAACACCAAGAGATACTGACAGGCAAGATTATCTTTATAAATGACCTACAGATGTTTAACTAACCGCCATGTACATTAGCTTTAGGTTCTGAGCAACTTTTGCAACATTTCCCACTTGTTCCTCTGTGGAGCAGAGGAAGGAATGTAAGAAAAAGACTAATGAACTGTGGGTGCAGCTTTAGTGGTAAGAGAATTTGCCTAGTCTTTCTGAGAAACTTACAAAAAAAAAACCAACACAAAAAAAACAGAAGTATTATTTAAGCTCTAAACACTAATATGCCAAACAATTTACATAAATCGTACAATGGAGAAGGAATTTCTAGTCTTTTTTTTTCCTGGTGAAAAAATGAAGTGCATTCATTTGATCACAGTCACACCATTATTTAGTATCAGATCTAAGATTGCAGTCTAGACATATCCAGCTCATTCTGGATTCCTTATTAGGCTTCTAGCTCTGGAGTCCCTCTGCCCAGGGGACAAATCCTAAGATTGCTAGCACTTAAAACTCTCCTAGTTATAGAAAGTAAATCACAAAGAGCCTCTCCTACTGTGAGAAGCCATTCAATAAATCGTCCTCAAAGCCTTCCCACAGAGGCTACCTGGGAAAACCCCAGTAAGACCTGAGTTCTAGCAGAAGCCATCAGTGAGTACAAACAACACAAATTTGCTTCTTTGCTACCGACCCTTGGCTCTGAGACTCAGCCTGTCATCAAGAGTGTCAACTTCAATGGATGGGCATGTGTCCACAGGAACTGAGTTGAGGTCACACTTGTCTCACTCTGTCCTGCAAACAGATGTCTGGGTGACAAGTCTTAGTCACACATGGCGAACAGAGGTTCAAGCCAAATCAGGTGGGAAGTGCCATATCTTCTTTCTAAGCCCTTTTGGCCAGCCAGCTCATTCCCTAAGATAATCCTGCATCAGCTGGTTTTCTCCAGAATCTTTTAACACAAAGCCTGCGTTTGGGTGATGTCTTGTTATTGGACAAGCAGAACTGAGTTTATTTCTGTAACTCACCAAAAACCCCATCTGGTTCTGTGTGTTTGAATGTGCCCCTTCAGAGTTCCCTCCCAAGGAGCCAGGTAAAAACTGATGTAATGCAGAGTTCTAGTGGTGGCAAGAAGGAAAGCAGGTGATAGAGCAACCAATAAACAACAACCCAAGAGAATTGCTGTTTATTATTCATTTATCACATTAAGATGGAAAAACAGGGCTGGGAATATGGCCTAGTGGCAAGAAGCTCTCTGTTCGATTCCCCAGCACCACATATATGGAAAACGGCCAGAAGGGGCGCTGTGGCTCAGGTGGCAGAGTTCTAGCATTGAGCGGGAAGAAGCCAGGGACAGTGCTCAGGCCCTGAGTCCAAGGCCCAGGACTGACCCCAAAAAAAGCAAGATGGAAAAACAAAGTCTGTAATAATCATCCCAGGGAATATACAGCAAACTCTTAAGGATAATAGCTTTCTCCCAGATGACAAGAGTTCAATCACTGGCCTACATGAAGCATCATCAAAACAATAGTATCTCCTTTGGAAATAGAACTCAGTGTGGTCACTTTTCAACATTTTACCAAGTTTGTTATGAATCTTCCAAATTAAATTTAAGCTCCCCACATACACACAGCCCGTGTACTGGATTTTTTTGTATATTCAAAAGATGCTCTTTCCTGCCAGGTGTGATTTGTGAAGTCCTATACCTACCCTACCCACTGTCGGGGAAATTAACATCATCTCTATGGGGCAGGGGCAGCTGTGATTTCATTCCTGTCCTGGAAAAGTTCTTCCCTTGAATATCTTACTTCTGAGGTCTTTCTCAACTACTCAGGATGAAACACACAATGTCAAACATCCACGCTTTGTCTTCTCATCAAAAGCCTTCACTGAAAAAATAATATATCTCAAAGATGGTCAAATACAAATACTAAATACAAATACTAAAAGCTTTTATGCTGTATAACCTGAAAATTGAAAAGTCTAAACTGTGCCTGAACTAGTTATCATGAGACAAAAACCAACCGCAAACTATAAGAAATTACAGGCAGTAGTCCTTTTCATCCCCAGTCCCGGGGCTTGGACTCAGGGTCTTGGGTGCTATCCCTGAGCCTCTCTGTGCTCAAGGCTAGCATTCTACCACTTGAGCCACAGTGCCTTTTCCAGCTTTTTCTTAGTTTGTTGGAGATAAGAGTCTCATAGACTTTGCTGACTAGGCTGGCTTTGAACTGCAATTCTCAGATCTCCACCTACTGAGTAGCCAGGATTACAGGCGTGAGCCAGCAGTGAACAGCAGCCGCAAAGTTTTTCACAGTCACCTGCAGCTTAATCATAACTGGGGCGTGTTCTAAGGGCTGTGCTGTTGCCATCCCACTGCTGAGCAAACATCACACAGCTCACTCACACAAACTAAGCTGGCTATGACATCACTAGGTTACACAATCTTAGGGGTCCACTGTTATATTTGTGACCTGTCTTGGGTTGAAGTGTCATTATGAAGCACATGACTACATTGAAATGAGCTCTTCCATATGAGAGAAAAAGACTCATTTTCCATGCATAAGGATGAAAGAAACTAGAATGTTCATAAATACATTCACCATGTTTATCTAAAGAACTTCTTGAGATTCATGGGAGTTTTGATGCCTTATATAATATTGTATCCACTAAATGCCTTCCCCTGGCCATATTCCAAGAGCTTTTAAATTGTTAGGTCTACAGACAACAACCAAGGCTCAGAAGTCTCTGAATGAAGATTTAATGATTCGGGGGTGGGGGGTGGGGGTGCTCATTCACTACCCTTTCGTCTCTATCCTTCTAATACACACTGTCACTATGGTTTCTTATAACTACACAGAAAAATGGACAACATGGAAGAATATTTCTGGCAAGGTACTGAGAACAAAATAAAGAACTAATTTCCTTTAGTCTTCATTTTTACCTACAGGTCAGATCACTTGCGAATATAATAACCACAAAAAACTCTGCACTAATATAACATTAGACACCAGGGCTTCACAGCTATTCAGACCAGGTTCACCACGAACACTGAAGTTATTTAATAAAATTGAAGATGACTTTTCAATCCGGGATACTAAGAAATTTGTATATCCCCTTGCCAATATTTTTCATGATGATTAGCTCTTTTTTTTCCCCTCACAGACACTGGTATGCTGCTTAAAATAATATTTGTGGCTTTACTCACCATCTGTCAAAGGGAGACATGTTGATTTTCTTAAAGCAAGTTGGGTCTGCATTCTTTCTCTGTTACTGTTACAGGTAGACCTGACAGGCATATGATCGTTTGTTTGCAAATGCTCTCCCCTAGATGGAACCTAGTTAAGTTTCATTTCTTACCTGCTGGACAGTTGCACTCAGAAGGTGTTTCTCTTGTGATTCTCAGTTTAGCCATGTGTTCGTAGGATTCCTGTAGGAAAAGAAGATATATTAAGAGCTAGCAGTAGTATCCCAGTTCTGTGAGTTCTTCAGGGACTCTTCCTCTGTGGCTGTTAATAATGATTGATAGCCTGCACAAACAGCATTTATGTAAGTGCATGGATCTTAGCCAATGCTAACAGTACTCAAGACATAATTTTGTTTTTAATTTAAAAATCAATTTAACATTGACATAGATTGAAAGATTTGGGGAATACCTTTCTTCATTATTCAACTATCCCCACCCTCTCCCTGCACAGCCAAGGCAAAACTCCGGCACTAACAATGCAGCTCATGGCAATGTGTGTCCTATCAATAACAGCCAATGTTGTAGACATACTTTATCACATTCGGGCTGCAACTACTGCATCTCTCCACTGGCAGAAAAACTACCCTCTCCCTACTGGAGTCTAAGTCATCTTTAAAGGAATCCCTTTCAATTCTCCATTCATCAATATCTGAGCACAACCTCTGTTAACTCTCCCCCTCCAAAAAACAAAGGAAAACTTTCTTTTCCCAATTTTTAAAACCTTTAATATGAAAAGAATTCCGAGTTAAATGAATTTTTAAATCTATGGGCTTATTTCACTTTTAAGAGTGCTTACCATTCTCTATTGATAAGGCCTAACCTTATCAAATGAAAAACAGATGTGAGCATTACAATGAATATTCTCCATACAACTGAGAATGCTGACAGCCCAGACTCCACAAAACTAAACAGCCGGGCAAAGCCCCTACTGCCATTGCAACATGCAATCCTTAAGGAAGACAGAGGGAAGATCCTCCACACAGACTTGGAGAGAAACCAAGGAAGGGACTTGAATAAATAGATACCACAGAGGCTCACACATCCCAAATCAACTGTATAACCAGTAAGGGTGGATCCTGTAGACTGACTGAACCTGTGCAAAATTCTATCCACATGCAAATCCCCCTCGAGCAAGGCCCAGCCTCACACACCTGAGCGAGAAGTCGCTCCACTCAAGTACTATGGTCTTCAGCTGATCCGCCTTCTTGGGCAGCAGGGGAACGGAGGGCACCCCTTTAGCAGATTCCAGGGTGAGGATCCTCGCCTGAAGGTCGTTGGTTTTCACCCCAAGTTACAGACACGAAATCATGGCCACCCCGGAGAGGAGGGTGGCCAGGGTGGTGCACGGGGGCATGGCACAGGTGCAATGCTGCCTGGAAGGGCTGGGTTCTTCAGATCCAGCCTTTCACCCTGCTCCCTTCCCCACAGGCTTCTTCACCAGCATGGTAAGGGGGGGGTCCTCTGGCCACCTTCTACCTCCTGCCAAGACAACTGGCCAGAGGAGTAGCGAAAAGTCCTCCAAAGTTCAGTCCTGGCGGCTGCACAAGTACTTGGCAGAGTAGGTGCCAGGCAGGCGCGGTGAGGGACCTGTTTGGGGCTCAGCACGGGGACCCGCAGGCAAGGACCATCCTCAGCCTGTGGCTCTCCTCCCAGCTGGGAGCAAAACAAACAAAAATAATGCTCTCCTCTGCACTCCTCTGAGCTCCTCTGCTCTCCTCTTCTGCTTTCCACTGCTCTCCTCTGCTCTCCTTTTCTCCTCTGCTCTCCTTTTCGCCTCTCCTCCTCCTCTGCTCTCTACCTCCTCTGCTCTCCTCCTCCTCTGCTCTCATCTTCCTCCTCAATTTGATGATAAACTTGGCTTCAGGTGTGTTAGGGAGATAGAAGCGTAAAGGTAGAAGAGGGAAATGGGTTTTTAAATGTACCCTAAGTGCATCAAGTATTGAAAATGAGTACTTCGTTTATGGCTCTGCAACAATCTAACATGTCCTCGGACCCTTTTCGTGCCAATAAGATAGAGGAGAGTTGTGTGACAGATCTCTGGTCTTGCAGGCTTTAGGTTGTAACAGAAAGGAGAACTAGATGGTTCTGAATGTTTATTCAAGGTCCATCCACCCACTTCCTCACTTTCAGCCCTCCCATTATGTTCTTAAGCTTCAAGGATATAAGTGTTTCTGTTCTCTCACCCGATCCACTCCATTCCCCCCATGTACGGTCCAGTGCCAGGTGCTAGCAAGATCAACAGGGAGCAAGGTGTGGGTACTGTTCATTGGGAGCTGCAGGCTTGCTGTGTTGGCTGGTCCCTCTGGAAGGAATGCTGGTGGCTCCCCTACCCTCTCCTCCTCGTGGGAGAGACCCCCATGACCTGTGTTTGCATTTGCCTCTGTGCTTATATAGCCTCTGTATTTACACCTGACCATGGTAGGGCAAATAGGCTTCCCCTAGTTCTTAAGCAATGAGCCAGAGCTGTCCAGTCAACGGTGGTTTGGCAGCATTATGCTGCCTTTAGCCATTTGGGAACCCTATGAAATTGGTCATGGCCCCTTCCTGGATGTGCAGCCTACCAGAGTGCACAGGCGTGAGGCAGAAATAGCAGGGCCTCCTCTTGAGCACAGACCTCTCTCCTCCCGCCTTGTTCCTTTGCTGGGGCTGGCAAGCCTCATAGGCAGGGTGGCCCGACGAGCTAGGATGGCCAGCCAATGACAGGTAAGATCCTTCAGGGGGGACGACCTAAGACAGGCGCTTTCTCGAGTAGGACATCCACCAGCTTATTAAACAGAAAAGGAGGAGATGTGGGGCGCACCGCCTGGCCCCGACTGTGCACGCCCTGGAGTTGTGTGACTGTTGCACCGCCTCCGGGGAGAGGGATCCTGGCTAACCCCGCCTGCCTTCGGGGTCCGGAACTGGAAGGCAGCTCTAGGCAGTAACCTGGGGTGGTCCTGCTGGTAGTGACATAGACTCAGGCCGCCCCTTAGGGAGGGTCCGATGGCCTTCCACCCTTGACGGACAGCTCCGACCGCCAATCGTAGCCCCTGACTAGGTATGTTACACCCCTCCTCTTCCTGCTGTCATTGCCCATACTTAAGATGGGGTTCGCGCCAATAAACAGAGAGCGGTCTTGAACTCTGCCCAAGTCGACTGACCATCTAACTGTGGCATAAAGGTTGGGTTGGGCTGCGTGTGGGCGACTTGCTGCTTATTACCTATTCTGGGTTCACCCTCGGCGGGGA
>NW_025959233.1:0-87283 GCF_023159225.1 Perognathus longimembris pacificus | reverse complement strand
AGGAATTGTGTTGAGATGACACCATGTGACAGATTGCTGTCAGTTCAAGGCCGGTTCCTTGTCAGGGTTGAAAGGAATGACAGGATTATGGTCCCTGGGAAGAGCTCACAGGGGCCTTTCTCAGGGCCAAGGGCACATGGCTTATTCCAGGGGATCATTACACAATACTCAATCATTACACAATATGCAGTCCTCGATTCCTAAGGCCTTGATGGGCGGGGAGGTTGATTTTTACTTCCTCTCCTGTTTTTTGGCTATGTTTATAATTCCTAACATAGTCACTTGGAAAGAGTTGGTAGATAACTTCTCCGGCCCCCTCCCGTGATTCCATCCCTTCTCCTTCTGTGTGAAAACTCATTTTGTAATTTAAACACAAAGAGCAGTTCAATCACCTGTCACTCATGGTCTCAATTACTTGTGGTAATATTTATTTAGCTGCTCTACTGTGGTGGCACTTACTAAAAAATTCATAGAGAATATTAATCAGCTATAATATTATGATAGTATTACCATATACTGTACAACATTATAAAACAGATTCACAGCAGAGTGTGCTTAGAAATTTCTAAGTACTGTATGCAAGCATTTAGGTTCTTGACCTAATTAAATATTCATTATGCTAATCTTAATTCATTTAGTAATTATTTTCAGATTATATATATAATATGATTTCCCAGTAGTACTTCCAGGGGCTTCTATACATATGCTTAATGTAATGTTGTGGGGTTTGTTTTTTTTTTTTTGCCAGTTCTGAGGCTTGAAATCAAAGCCTTGGCACTGTCCCCTGAGATCCTTTTGTCAAGGCTAGCACTCTACTATTTGAGCCACAGCACTACTTCCAGCTTTTTCTGTTTATGTGGTGGGGAGGAATGGGAACCCAGGGCTTCATGCATGCTAGGCAAGCACTCTGCTGCTAAGCCACATTGCCATTCTAACATCTTGGGTCTATTTATGTATTGTGCATTGTGCCAGTCCTGAGGCTTGAACTCAGGGGCTTGGGTGCTGTCCTTGTACTTTTGTGCTCAAGACTAGTAGTCTACCATTCGAACCATAGGTCCACTTCCAGTTTTTTTTGGTAGTTATTTGGAGATGAGTCTCACAAACTTTCCTGCCTGGCTGGCTTTGAGCTGTGATTCTCAGCTCATAGACTCCTGAGAAGTTAGGATTACAGGTGTGAGCCACTGGCACTTAGCAGCTATTTTTTTTTTGTTTTAAAATCTGATTGGAAAGATAATTTTACAATATTTTAAGTGATGGACTGTTTTTCCTAAGTCAAGTATTTTGACCATATTTTCTAGGTAAGCAGTCATGTTGATGTAAAATATTACATGGAAATATGTTTATGTGTTTATTATGTGGAAGACAGCAATTTGCTTTCTATAATTGTTCATTCACTTGTGATAAGCCTTTTCCTTCTGTAAATCAGTCTAAAGCTACAAAAATAAGTCCTGAACTATTAGAATCTTATTAAACCATGTATTGGGCACTCTCTCTTCTCTTCTCCTCTCCTCTCCTCTCTTCTCCTCTCCTCTCCTCCCCTTCCCTCCCCTCCCTTCCTGTCCCCTCTCCTCTCCTCTCCTCTCTTCTCCTCTCCTCTCCTCCCCTACCCTCCTCTCTTCTCCCCTTCCCTCCCCTCCCCTTCTGTCCCCTCTCCTCCTCTCTCCTCTCCTCTCTTCTCACACCACCTCTAGTAACAAGGTTTGAATTCAAGGCTTCATCCTGCCATGTATGCCCGCTCAGCTGCTACTTTGCCACTTACACATCTAGCCCAGCATTTCACTGGTTAATTGGAGATGGAGTCTTTTGGACTTTACTGCTTGGGCTGGCTTTGAACCCTGATCCTCTGGATCTCAGCTTGCTGAGTAACCAGGTTTACAGGCATGAGTCCCAGCTGCCTGGCTAAATCATGTGTTTTAATTTTAACCTGTTTTGTTATGTTCAACATACACAGCTTAGAAATATGTGATGACAGTAATTTGTATGCAGCAAGCTACATTATTCCTAGAGAATTAGAGAATTAGAGGGCACATTTTGGTCATGAGGATTTTTTAAAAAAATAGATGAGTAGAACCCTTGAAATGACAATTAAAAAAATAAGCTGGCCCAATATGTATATGAGGAAGTATGATGTAAAACACAATTTAATGAGTTGTATGGTCCTAGATGCTATGAATTCTGAGGATCCAACAATGAGGTCTGAGCTTTCATACAGCTCAGCTTTCTAAAAATTGCTGTTAATTGATCTTACATTAATTATCTCATTTCATTGCTAGAACAACCTGAATATTAGATCGGGTAAGTGTTGAAATCATAATTTGCATATAAGAAAACATAGCCTAATGTATGAAACTGTAACCCATCTGTACATCACTTTGACAATAAATAAGTAATTATTACACAAAAAAAAGAAAAGGAAAACACATAGAGAGGCTGCTGGCTACTCCAAGTGGAGGTGATGGTGTCTTTCTAATTATAAGGCACATGGTAGCTGTGAGGATTATTCTAAAAAAAGTTTGCTGATCAAAGATGGCCTTTAGAACTTTTGATAACATTGAAAACTACTAGGTCAATCATGATTGCTCTCAACCAACTAATTATGCCTATTTAGAAGTAACAATTATTCGAGAGGATATCATCTTGACAGCATTTTCTATTTTCTGAGAAAAAAAAGAAATGTAGGTTAGACTCCTTTTCTCTATACTGATGATGATGTAGGAGCTCAATGTAGTTCAGTGCCAAAGTGATCTTTTTAAATACCACCTATGAAGTTCTGCCTGATGCTTTGCTCATTTGAGCTAAATTTAAAAATTCAAATGCGAGGGGCTTTTAAAAAATAAGTAAGGAATATATTTCTAACAAATGTTTAATCTCTTATTGGAAAACTAGCACTTTGTTGATTCTTTGTTTTTGTTATTGTTTGTGTTGCATGAACGCAGGTGCTGTCCCTGAGTTCATTCACTCTCTTCCTCTCTCTCTCACTTACTCTCTTTCTTTTATCCTTCCTTCCTTCCTTCCTTCCTTCCTTCCTTCCTTCCTTCCTTCCTTCCTTCCTTCCTTCCTTCGTTCCTTTGCCAGTCCTGGACTCAGGTCCTGAGCAAAGTTGCCCGCAGTTTGTTTTTTTTTTTGCTCAAGGCTACCACACTACCACTTGAGCCATTGCTCCACTTTTTGCTTTTTTCTATGTATGTGGTGCTGAGGAACCGAACCCATGGTTTCATGTATACAAGGCAAGCACTCTACCACTAGGCCATATTCCCAGCCCTTCTTCCTTTCTTTTCAAGGCTAGTCCTCTGTCACTGTGAACCACACTGCCACATCCAGGTGTTTGTTTTCCTTTTTGTTTTGTAGTTAACTGGAGATGAGACTCTTTAAGAGACATTCTTGTCCTCATTGGCATTAAACCATGATCCTCAAAGCTCAGCCTCCTGAGTAGCTAGGATGACAGACAGGCATGAGCCACCAGCACCCTGCACATTGGGACACTTCTAAAATGTAGATCTTATGCTTAAATACCTCTTCTCCACTGCCTTATGGAAGGAGCCCAAGTTGACCCCAGCCTTTTTAATATTTTCCTAATACTTATAGCATTCAGCAATAGGAATTCCTGGTTTCTAGAAACTTGTTTTCTTCCTGCTTTTCTGTCTCTGTCTCTTCTTCCTGGAATCTTCCCCATTCATGTCTGCCTGTCAAATGGCTACCCAGCCTTAATGACCTACACAGACATCAAGTTGAAATGATAAGCATTCTCTTAAATCCTCCAGGTAGATCAGAAGCTGTGCTAGTACTGGTTATATTGCTCTTCCTAATAATGCCACATAATTCACATGCAGTTTGTTTCTGAGCTGGTCTGTCTCCCTTGTGTCTTCCTCTATAGCACATTTGTATCAGAGTTCTATGGAGAGTTGGGAAACAGATCTCAATGAATTCGTCTTCCAATAGGAGGTGATTTGGTTCATTCTAGCTGATACCTCTATTGTCTATATCTATTAGATAATGGGGTTGGGTTCAAGGACTTCCAATTGTCATTCTTGCCTTCAAATTTGGCCTTGTAAAACAATTTATTTTAATAATAGGACACGGAAGTTTACATTCTGTTATATTTTGTTAAATGGAGATACTGTAATTCTTTTTTTTTAAATCTTGAAGTCTTTGTACAAAGGAGTTGTATTCACCATATCAGTTGAGTACAATGCATCCCCTTCCTTCATTCTCCCCATCTCTCCTAGCCTCATGACTTGCCTCAGCTTTCTTATCCTTAAAAGATATGTACAAAGTACACCACGTGTGGGTAGAGAATGTTACAGGTTGAACAATACTGAAACATATTGCATCTGAGAATGAAGATGGCAAAACAAAACTCAGTGAAAGCTATTGAATAATAGGGGTTGAGAGGGCAGGGAATGTGAGAGTAAAAGAAGGATTAATTTAACATACTGTATCATCATTTATAAAATCTCTTTTAAAAGGTGCTAAACTGAAGAGCTCTTTTTCTGCAAGTAGTGTTTGCAGTAAAAACGTTGTTCGAATTTTGAGATGATTTTCCCCTTTTTATTAATATTAAATTTAGTACAAATATTGTAAAAGTTAAATAATTTTCCCCCAGACACTCAATGTTCGATCTTATAATGTGAAATAGAAAGGAAATCAGCATGCAGAGTAACTATGTTGTGAAGGTTTGAAAATAATTATATATATAAATAAATGTACTCCCTTGAAAGACACTGGTCAAATTTCTCTTCTGCAAAGTTCATAGTATATGATGTGACAGTACTATTTAATATAATTAACTACAGAGGTTTAGTAAATGTTGCCCTCCAAAGAAAAAATCCAAGATGGTAGGTGGGATTTTCACATTACGGTGAGTACAGTGTTGAAGTAGACATAGTTGGTCTCCTGGGTGTGCTTTATCACTAAATGCAAGAGCTCCACTGACCTAATTTATTTTAGCAAGGGAAAGACTATGCTCTTGAATAGACACTTAGGTCAGAGAAAATACGTTCAAAAGAGTTAGTTTCAGCTAGGTAAAGTAGGATTTGGTACACTCGGCATTTTCTCTTCCAATTTTTTCTAGCAGCCAGCATTATTTTTAATGACCTTCATTAAATTTTTACAAATCAGCACTGCTTATCCATGTTCTTAAAGATTTTTGCACTTAAATGTTTTGGAGTAAATACCGGTAACATAAATAGTGCCATATTCATAATGTGTCTAAAATAGTATGCTGGTTATTTCCCCCCACTTAGGTAGCATTGGTGTAGCCAGTAGAAAGGACTCAGTTGGAGGATCAGAATTGTTGGAAAGTCTGGCTCCACTGTTAATGAGTAGTTTAGGATTGGAAGGTCTTTAAGTGCTTCCAGCCTGAGTTACCTACTCCATCAAAAATAGAAAGAGAAGCGCCTCTTGATGATTAGCAATACTGCATGGAGCTCTCTAGAACTAATACAGCATCTAAGGAATTAAGTCTATAATCACTGCCATAGAATGACGCTAGTTAAGAGGTATGTTATTATGGTCTTCAGAGTCAAAGTTTTAATGAAAGAATTGTATGCTACAGGTTTTCCAGTGCCCAGCCCATGTTAGTCTTAATAAATACTAAAGAACTGAGTTAGTAAAATGGTGTGCAAAGGATGTTTACTTGAGCGTCTCATTGGTGCCATATGGTATAAATATGAGTAGGATAACTGCAAAGAAGCTTCAGAGTGGAGAAGTATCCAAATATCCTCAAATTCTCGAGCTGTCCAGAAAAAGAACTTGGCTCCATTCTCCAGAAAGTTCCAACAGAGGAACTTGCCTCCCAAGGCTTCGGCTGAGGATAGACATGGTTTCAGGGGAAGGTGGTCACTTCCAGGAAGGTCCCACTCTGGTGGAAAATGGTCTCCTTGTAAGGGCAGGAGTCCTGTGGGGCCTCATTCGTTGTGGAACCTTACTAAAACCTGGCTGGCCTCGCCTGAGCAGGGAAAACACGCCATGTTTAGCATTTACTCAACTTTGCTCATTCATACTAGGGTATCATGATGGACCCTGAGTCTTTTTCTGTTTCATTAATTATTGAATTAGGTTTGCGTGTATCTTTACATGTTTCATTTTAGAGTATGTTGTGCCTGTTGGGTGCTTGAATTCAGGGCCTGGGAGTGGTCTGAATTTTTACTTTTTTAAAATCAAGATAAGTGCTCTACCACATGTGCCACAGCTCTACTCAGAGGCTTTTTTTTTTTTTTTTGGACTGGTTACTTGGTGATAACAGGCTGACAGTCTTACTGGTAGGGCTGGCTTCAAACAGCAACCCTCAGCTCTCAGCCTCCTCAGTAGCTGGAGTGTAAGCATGAGCCAATGGTGCCTAGCATATTTTGTTAGTTTTTGAGAAATAGCTCATACAGGTTAATTGAAAAGCAGTAAAAAATTATTTTTTCTTATTCTTTAATGAAACAGCTTACTTAACAAGAAGAAATTCCAGAACAGGTATCTTGTGTGTTATGGAGAGGTGGTCTATGTCCATGCATAACAGTGGCTTGTTTTGCTCGCTTTGCATTCTTGGATACTAGACATTGCTTTCCACCTCAACAGCCATACTTTACGGTATGAAATATATATATATATATATATGTATGTATATATATATATATGTATGTATGTATTACTACATACGTAGGAATCATGAGGATGTGGGCATACATTCTTTTTCTAGCAGAGTTATATTGTATAATGAAGTATTTTCTCTGCAGAGAAATCAAAGGAAAACGGTAAATGCTAAAATTATTGCAGATGTTCTTTAGTCACCCAAATCTCTTGATGCTGATGCTATTTCCTCTGCATTGTTGCGTGTTCTCCTTGTAATATGTTACAGATAGAAAAGCTTTTTTTTCTGGAAAAAAAAATGCTCCGAAGTGAATTTTCAATCAGTGTGACAACTTAATTGCAGTCCAAATTTTATGGTGAAATAATTTCAACATTTGAAAGTTTTAGATTTTTCCCCGAAATAATTTCTTGTTCCATGTACAGTTTTTCCATTACTAATGAAGTGATCCTGATGAATTTGTGTCAGAAATAAGGAAAGTCGCAATGGGCTAGATCCAAACAGCAGATGAACAGTAAGAACAGGACTCCAGTTCTCTTAGGCTGGCTCATCCAATGCTATCCATAAGGCAGATACAGGAAGTTATGCTGACTCAAGAAAAAGAGCAAAGAATTAAACATTTTCTTATGCTGAAAATTACAATGGGATTTTATTTAGTTTGGTCAAGAACACTGTGAACATTTTTTTTGAGCTTTTCTCTAGTTTCCTTATTTTGTGGTGGTCTTCAGATTACTAGATCTTTACGAATCCACATGAATAAAGAACATTTCCTGTTCTGAATTGAAATAGGTTGTTTGTTTGTTAGCTACGACTTACCTTTAAGGTCGCTAGAGGATTAAATTTGACTTGTATTTTAGACTTCATTTTTAATGAGTAGAAATTATACTGGAAGGCAGGGTCTGGCTGTGTTGCCTTGGCTGGTATTAAGGCAAAGTGCTCAATCAATTCTTCTGTCTCAGAGTCTGGAGTCACTGGGTCTGAAATGTGAGCCCCGGTGCCCCAATACCCAGCTTCACTGCATTTCCTTATTTTCCCAGGTATAGGGATGAGAATTTGATTGTGTTTGTCACTGAGTGACAAAAGAATTGGGAGTGTGTTTCATCTTCCCCCTCTTCTCTCTCCTTCTCTTCACCTCTCCTTTGTCTTCCCATCCCCTTCTCCCTTCCTTCCTTTCCTATTCCTCTCCCCTCCTTCTCTTGTCCCTTCCCCTTTCTCTCCCTCTCTTTCCCCTTGCCCCTCTTCTGTTACCTTCTCTCCCCCTCTCCAGCTTTCTTCTTTTTCTTTTCTTTTTTTTTTTTATTGGCCAGTCCTAGGCCATGAACTCAGGGCCTGAGCACTGTCCCTGGCTTCTTCCTGCTCAAGGCTAGCACTCTGCCACTTGAGCCACAGCGCCACTTCTGGCCATTTTCTGTATATGTGGTGCTGAGGAATCGAACCCAGGGCCTCATGTACACGAGGCAAGCACTCTTGCCACTAGGCCATATCCCCAGCCCTCTTATTCTTTTCTTGCAGCACTGGGAATCAAACCCAGGGTCTTGAGCATGATAGGCCAACCCAAATGGAGTTTTTTCTGACATTATATTTGGAAAAAATGACTGTGTTTTTCAAATATTGTTAATCCCCTAAAATTCTCATCCCCCAAACACAATAATCCCAAACCCTATGGAAGTTCACAGCCAATTAAACTAGTTGTAGTTGAGTATTTGAGTTTGTTCTTCTCCATCATGAGATTTAGGATGACCTCAGATGTGGGCCATGCAGTTAATCTGACAAAGGCACGGGCCATACCAGCCTGGAGAGGACTTCCAGAAGCAGGTTGTCCAGAGTCTGGCTTGACATTATTATAACTAGATTATAACTGTAATTTTGGGTTGGTTTTCATCAGACGATGACATGCAATTCAGCTATACAGAAAGAAATGTGTATCCACAATTTTTGGTCATGTTCTGTGGCTGAGAATAGCCTGTGGTTTTTTTCTCCTCAACAATGAATACTGTTTCAGATGGTAGTTAAGATGATCATATTAATTAGTATGAGGGCATCTATGTAGTTATGAAATCTAGTCCTAGGTCATTAGGACAACATCCTCTGTTCACCATATCTTACAAACTTTAGTACCAAGAACATAAAAGTCTCTGGGATATTTTTAGGATGTTGGAGGTTACACATTAGAAGCCATAAGTTTAATAGGGGCATTGTCTCTTCAGAAGAGTCTGTCTATCACATGTGAAGATTTCTAAACCTCCCATGCCTTTGCCACATCATGGCGATGAATCCTAAAGTTGGTATTCTCAAGTTATTTCTAAGTTTTCAACATAGTTCCACTGGTAGTAAGAAACATTAGAACTTCCTATTATTTAATGTATACACCACAGCAAAGAAACATAGGCAAAGGTAGGACCCAGGAATCAATGCCTGTAACCCTAGCATCTCAGGAGGGTGAGATCTGAGGATTGCAGTTTGAAGCTACTTGGGGCAAGAAAGCTTATGAGACTCTTATCTCCAATAAACTACTCAGAAAAATCTGGAAATGGCACTGTGGCTCATGTGGTAGAATGCCAGCCTTGAGCAAAAGTTGCTTGGGACAGTGCCCAGAGTTCAAGTCCCAGGACAAACAAAAACAAAAATCTCATGCAAGTGTAAGAATTTATTGATTTGGTATGGATTTATTGTAATAAACACGTATAAAGACAATATCATTGTTGAAAAAGACTAAAGAGAAATCAGTGTCAATGTGTTTGAAGAAAATGGGGTCATTTGATGTTTAAATCTGCCTTTGGCCTTTTTTATTGCATACAAGTTGTCTAGTCTGACATGTTAGGTTGTGTTGAATGCTCTGCTCCCGTTCTCTAATGGTACCAAATAGGGTAATAGATTAGAACTAGGAGAGATGAGCAGCTACAGCTCATATTTGCCTTGAAATCTTGAGCATTTTCTGATTAAATCCTGGGATGATCAGTGAGTCAACTTTGCTCAGCATACTAAATCATGATTTTCCCCCCATCTTGGTGACATGGTTGAAATTGTAAATATCAAGTGTGTTTGAACAAGAGCATGATCCATAGACCTGGATCTGAACCTACTTCACATATGCCTTATTACAAGAAGACATTATAAATCGCCTAACTAGAAATTAGAAATCTACCTTTTAGCAAGTCTATTTTGAAGTTGGAAAATACTCATTTTCCTCTGCAAAAGAATGGTCTCTGTAGCATCCAGTGAAATGGATTATCTAATATCAGAGATACGAACCTCAGACTCACAGAAGCCAGAAGGCATTAGTCGACCTTGTGCTGGGCTTAATGGGATAGCTTTTTAGAAGAATTTGGCCAACAGCACACAAGTCTAGCTGGGCATTATAAATCTAGAATGGCTCAGGATGAATTTAACCTCACTCCCCGACCCATCTTCTTCTCCTGTGTCTTCCAGTGAATGGTGTCATTGTCCAAACCAGACTGAAGTTGCCTCTTTAAATTTTAATTTTGGAAAAAATGGGATTAAGTGGTGAAAGGTGCCAGAGAAAATGATGAATAATGGAAATAGGTAGTAACTACTGGCCTGTGTACATGATAAATAATTGTTTATGTGAATGTAAGCACTTAGAATTACAAATGAATATCTTTCATAGTTGATTTCATTTCTGTGGCAATCTTAACTCCAGTCCTAAGGCACACAAAAATATGAGTGAGACTGAACTGTTATTGATTACTGATGTGACTCTTCTGGTGTCAGTCAACAAGTGGTGAGATTCTTCTTTTGTCAAACTATTGCTGAGACTGAGCCATTGTCAAGTGTTGGTGACACATTACTGGTACCATTCCTGCGGAGTCAGAACCAGAGCAATGTCTTCTGTAATTGAAATGAATCGACTTTGCCTTGGAGCTTTACTATACTAAATCAAACTAGAGATGGATGAACAGGAAATACTCTTCTGTCTCAGTGACAGAAATTGTCTGTCTACAGACATTTCTCTTGGTCACTATGGCAACTACCCCTCCCCACACTTTGCTAGCCATTAAGATGTATCAAGACAGAGATGACCGTTTGCAGCATCAGGTATTTGAACTAAAAAGAGATTTGCTAGAAAGTTGGAAAGTTATTTCTTGGAGGAAAAGTGAGATCCTTAAAAACCTTAATTGACTTTTTTTCTTACTTGAAAAGTAGTTTGTTTCTTTCTTCAGTGACGGTGAAGCTGTGTGCATAGGACAATCCATGCCCTTCATGCGCCTGTGTTTAGGAATCTGCTCCCTGGCAGTGCCCTGGCAGGGCAGAGTTACATAGACAAGCAAAATCTCAGTTCCTGCCACCTGGGGCAGGCAATCATAGTCAGGGAAATGAAACCTAAGGAGCAGATGGATTTCAAAGTGATTTGTAGACTTAAAAGTGATAGGAAAATATAGTAGTTTAAAAGTTGACCAAAGCAATCAGGGCTGGGAATGTGGCTTAGTGGTATAGTGCTTGCCTAGCATGCACGAAGCCCTGGGTTCGATTCTTCAGTACCACATAAACAGAAAAAGCCAGAAGTGATGCTGTGGCTCAACTGTTGGCATGCTAGCCTTCTGCAAAAGAAGCTCAGTGACAGTGCCCAGGTCCCTGAGTTCAAGCCCCAGGACTGGCAAAAAAAAATTACAAGCAATAAATTAATAAGCATTACACAAAAAGTAAAAATATTCCAAATTGGTAGGCCATTGCTCTCAGAAAGAGTTCAGCGACAACGCTTCTGAAAGGGTAGTGATTGGATTTAGAATGACTATATTTAGGAATCAGTCATTTAAGTATGACAGGCTCTTCAGAGTAGATAGTCAGAATACATGGAGAGCCTTTTAGAGGCAGAACTTGGGCAGTTTGTTGGGATCATGGCAAAGTGGCTAAAAGCATAACGTGGAGGCTAAATGTTACGTGGTACCAATACACTGTTCATGGTCCTATTTGTTGTTGTTGGGGGTTTTTGTATGACATTTAGCTGAAAAGTTAATTATAAAATCATAAAGTTAATACAATTATAACTAAAATTCATTGAGTGCTTATTCAATAGTGCAGTCAGGCACTATTTCAAGAGTTTTGCGTGTTTTATTCTCTAATTATAGGGGATACGCATTATTTTTTCTTAAAAAATTTATTTCCATGTTTGCAGCTGATAAACTGAGGTACAGATAGAATAAAGGTCAGAGAGCAAGTAGTTCACAGCCACTGATCAAGTCAAGCAGATAAAGCTCATAGGGTTAGTTAGTGTCATATGGGACAGCGGCTTAAAAGTAAAAAGGTGTCTAGAGAGTGTAAAGACTGGAAAAATACTGGATTTGTGACAGGGATGTGGGGGGAAATCCCTTTTGAACTCTGCACAGAAGAGTCACATGAAACTATTTTGAAGAGAAGAAGCTGGGTGAATCCAGGGCACCAACTAGAAACCATAAGACCAGGCTACAAGTTTCTCAGCTGGGGAGTAAACGTTTGAAGTAGAGTGAGGGCAGAAAGGATGGAAAGGAAGGCCTGGCAAGGGAATTCATTTGAACCCTGCTACTAATTGGTGAGGGAGAAGAAGGCATTAATGATGATTTGTATGCTTTTTTGGGTTAATGGTGATTGCATTAGCAGGTGGAGAGCCTGTTCTTTTATTGATTGAACTTCCTAATGCTGACCATTCTCAAGTACCCTTCCTTTGAAATTATCTTTCCTCCTTTGTGCTGGTGATAACTGTTGCACCTCATCTCTCCTCTCTCCCCACCCTCCTTCAGTGGTTCTTTTCTGAAGTTGGCACTCTTCACTATCCAATCTGGGACTCATTTCTTTCCCTCTCCACTATGCTACAGAGTAGATATGCTGTCCACTTAGCTTCAGTCTGAAAGCTGCACAATTTCATGGAGGAGACAGCTGGGATCCATTCCCCTCTTCACCATATTAGCTGTGGTGTGGAATAATAGTCTTTGATACTGTTTTGCTCGTGTGTGAATGTGAATGATACCTCCATAATGGAGTTTTTCAATGCACCGAGTCTAGAGAAAAGGCTCCCAACACAGTGGTCCCTTGACAAGTTTTATTTGCTCTTTTTCTTTTCTTCCCTCTTCCTCCTATCCAAATATTTCCTTTCAGTTGAAGTCACTTCCCTGATGGGGATTCCTCCTATGTTAACAGAAATAGTCATGGTTCTCGTTTGCTTGCCAAATGTTAAACTGAGCACAATCACCTTTCATAGACAAATAGCACAGCGATTGTCTTTTGGTTTCAAACATGGAATGAGTTAAAACTCTAAAAATATAAGAGATAGGAACTACAACAGAGTTATAATCATAAACGGGTTGTACGTGAAACTACTTCAGACAGAGGGGCAAAGATTTATCTTCCAGTTGGACTCCAAAATACAGCATAAAACAAGCTGTAGGAACATAATATATGAAAGATAAAAATTTCCAACCCCCTTACATATCTCGAAATTGTATTTGTACAGATGTTATGAATGATACAATAGCTGATCTTTAATGTAGAGTAGGAATTTTATTTGATGAAACACATGGTATTGAAAAACTTTATCTCAGCAAAGTACTGACTCATACAGAATAATATGAACTTTTTCATTTTGCAATGGGAGGGTAGATGAGCCTAAGTAAACTTGCTAAAATGTATTAAAAAACCTAAGCTCTTCAAAATAAGCCCAGGGACAGTTCCCAGGCTATGAGCTTGAGCTCCAGGACTGGCATAATAGGAAGAGGAAGAGCAGGAGGATGTGGAGGAGGAAATGCTTAGGGTTAGCAGTATGAAGTGGGACTGTCCTGGGTTTATTTAAACTCCAGCCTTGCCATTTCCTACTTCTGTGACTTAATCCAGTTACTTAACTTCTTTGAGTCCAAGCTTTTTTCTCCATTTGAGAATAATAATATCATCATGTGGCATATGTCCTATTAAGTGGTTACCTTTATATAAAGACATTCATTCAGTGTCTAGCAGAAGATATGTAGTAAGTGCTAGATATTGTTGAAAACTGGGTGTGAAGCAGTTGCAAGCCTTACTAATTAGGTGCTCTAGGGAAGGTTTGTTAATCTTAATTCCTCAGCTTTTTTCTCTCTTTCAGCCAACCTTCTCAAACTTTCTTGTAAGAACTAAAGGAGGTGTGTGTGTGTGTGTGTGTGTGTGTGTGTGTGTGTGTGTGTGTATGTGTGTGTGTGCAGGGTACTTCACACTTTATCTAGCCTAAAAGAAAACTGATATAGAGTCATAAAAGAAGTTGTGTGTGGTTTTATCAACCATAATAGAAAGTTTAGACTTAATTTCAAATATTCTAAGAACACATTGGAAAGTTTTAGCTAGAAA
The DNA here is from genome assembly GCF_023159225.1 of Perognathus longimembris pacificus. NCBI lineage: Eukaryota > Metazoa > Chordata > Mammalia > Rodentia > Heteromyidae > Perognathus > Perognathus longimembris. The sequence continues at coordinate 73,404 of NW_025959233.1, read as the reverse complement.
AGTGATGTGCCATGTTTTAGAAAGATCCCCTTGATTACTGTGGTGTTGTAGAATGATTGGGATCAAGGAGTGCAATGGGAGAGCCAGGAAGCAGGTTCAGACATGCTATCAATAACTGTGATGCTCAAAACCATGAAAGAAACAGAGACATACTCACTAGACACTATGTTGAAAATTAACTATATAACTTGTGGGGGGAATGGAAGAAAACACAGGGAGAGAGCTTGCGGAAGGGGTGACATTGTCTAAAAAGAAATGTACTCATTACCTGACATGTTCTTGTAATCTCTCTGTACATCACCTTTTAAATAATAAAAGAATAAAAAATTACAAAAATAAAAAATACAGGATAAATAGCACCTTTTGCCATCCATAACTATTTTCCGTATATTTAAATAAAATTTCTAAAGAAAAAAAAACAAAAATCCTAAGCTCTTGTTCAAATATAAACATTACCTGTAAAAGGCTTTTCCCTGATTGAACTCATTTTCTTAGAGCCCATTCAGTATCTCATAGGTAGTATTCCCTCCATTTTTAATCAACCTATTTATAAAAATCTACAGGTAAAATGATACATACTGATCAAGTACAACATATTTTACACATAGAGTGGTTAAATCTAGCTAACATATGTATCGCAGATTATTATCATTTTTGTGGTGAGAACACTCAACATCTACCCTGTACTCTCAGAAGGTAGATTAAGAGTTTATGCGTAAGACCCAAATTTACAGGAGGCCTAGAGATTTAATTGCCAAGACTTCAGCAATGGTATTGGCAAATATCAAACTTAGGTCTTTGTAATTCTTAGACGTTTTGCCATGTTGCCACAAAAGCCTCATGAGCATTAAGAGGATTTCAATTGAACACTAGTCTGAAAAAATGAGGTTTTGGTGAAATTGGAAAAATAATAATAGGATGTGAGATTAAAACTCTGTTAATCTTTATTCTTGATGATTCTTTCTACTCCTATTCCTCTGAAAATCTAAAACGATAGAATCTCAAAATAGATTTCAAAAATTCAATACCTCTCAAATATTCAGTTGAGAATATACATGCTTCCCAGTAGTAAAGAGAGGAACAAGTAAGTTATAAGAAATAGCCCAAATGCCTATGGTCTGAAGTCCTGTCGCACTCTTATTCTTCTCATTCCATACCTGTGGCTTTAGAGTAAGTTTCCTGTGATCAGCTGACAGAAGAAGAAACTGGGGCCTGCTTTACAGAACCTTCTGTGTGATATTCAGGCACCATGTAAGAGTAGATAGTTGTAGCACTTTGACTCTGTACTAGGATGACCTTGAAAGGACGCTGGTAAAGGGAAATTCTCTAGGTGGGCAGAACATTGAGCAGTGTCTCTGGTGGTTGGCTTACAGGGAGAAGGGGCCAGTTGAGTGACTTTATGGATGTATGAGCTCTTGTGTGAATTGTTTGGCTAGCTGGTTAGGGACTTAGAAGAGGCATGACTGGAAAATTGGTCACAAGGAAATTGGGGATGAGGTAGGTGGTAGAACTTGCTGAGTGGGCACAATACCAAAAGATAACCCAAGTGGAGGATGATGTTTGTAATTAAGTGAAAAGATTGCTCCTTTTTGTGGCTAGAAATCATCCTTTTTCCCATGCCACTCCTGTTCTTACACAATGGAGCCATGTGCAAAATGGCCATGAACCACTGGGTGGGGACTATGCATGGCTTCGAAAGCATGACTGACTCGCCATGCTGACCCAGCTATGGCCATTGCTGATTGCCCAGTCAGCTGACCAAAGAGATGAGTAGTGGGTGGCTGATAGGGTACTGTTTTCCAGAGTGATTGAAGCTAATGATGGTGGATATATTTCTTCGGATCACTTTTGTCATAGAGCAGTATTTGTTCTTACTGGAATTCTCATTTCCTATATATACACCTTCCTTGCATGCAATGATTGTGATAAATTACCATCCATGGACTTATAGAATGTTTGATCTGCCATCATGGTATTCAAATAGCATTGCTTCTGGTCAAGGGACTCACCTTCCAGCAAAGGATAGACATAATGCTCATGGTGGTAGAATTCACTGGTTTGCTATGACATCCTGCAGCTGCTGGCAGGACAGTGTGGTGGAAGACTTTGTCATGATGCCATAACTCCCATCAAGCCTACCAAGCTTCCCCAGGAGACTGTGATACTGTGAATTGAATAGGTGGGATTTTTCTCTGAAATTAGAATCAATGGATTGAAGAATCATATGGTGAACATGGTAGTGACACCACCCACGATTACTCTTAGTGACCCATTAACAAAATTTTTGTTTCCTGTTCCTATGATCTTACTTTGTGCTGACCTAGAGGCCTTTGTCCTAAAGGAAGGAATGTTTCAATCGGGAGACACAATGGTTCCATTGAACTGGAAGTGAATTCTGCTCCCTGGACGCTGTGGCTTTCTCATGCCTCTGAATGGACAAGCAGAGAAGGAAGCTACTATGCTGGCTGGGGTGATGGATCTGTTTGCAATCAGGGGGCATCGGATAGCTACTTCCTAGTGTCTGCGTCCTAGAAGATCCCCGAAGGTGCCTTTTGGTATTAACGTGTTCTGTGATTAGGGTCGATGGAAAACCATTTTTTTTTTTTTGCCAGTCCTAGGGCTTGGACTCAGGGCCTGAGCACTGTCCCTGGCTTCTTTTTGCTCAAGGCTAGCACTCTGCCACTTGAGCCACAGAGACACTTCTGGCTTTTTCTATATATGTGGTGCTGAGGAATCGAACCCAGGGTTTCATGCATGCTAGGCAAGCACTCTACCACTAAGTCACATTCCCACCCCGATGGAAAACTATTACAGTTACCATATCTAATGGACTATCAGTTGTACAGACCCTTTAAGAATGAAGGTTTGTATTACCTGGCCCAGTATAAAACCATAAGTAGCTTGGTGAGACAAAGGGAAAACAGAATAAGTAGAGAGAGAAAGTAATTATAAGTAACCACAGGTGACCACATGGGCAACTGTAAAATAATTGTCAGGACTATGTCTTCTTTATTTACTTATGATTGTATTTGTGCATTTAGGAGTTTTCTGTGCACATATGTAAATATACTAAGCCCAGTGTTCTCCTTAAGTTGCTTGTTATGTAACCTAAGAGGTATCGTAGTGTTAAGTGTTGTTAATTTGACATCACTTGCTTTTTTTTTTTAAATTCAGTTGGTCATGGGGCTTGAACTCAGCCTGAGAGCCTGCCCCTGAGCTTTTCTCCTTAAGACTAGCACTCTACCACTTTGAGCTCCACTTGTGGATTTCCAGTGATTAATTGGAGATGAGCATCTCAATGGATTTTTCTTCCTGGGCTGACTTTAAACTTTGATCTTCAGATCTCATCCTCCTGAATAGTTAGGATTACAAGTGGGAGCCACCAGTGCCTTGCCTGGTACATCCTATTATTGCACTTAAATGATTGGATCTTGTGAAGTATAAACATTGCCCATGTACTGGTGTGTTCCTTCTGGAGAAAGGCTAGTTTGTCTGGTTATATATGTATGAATTATGATACAAGGATGCTTGTTACTGTCAGTATTGAGAGATTGGGTATAATGTAAGATGATGTATATTGATAAATATGAGCAGATTTGTGGTAGTTAATTGGTTTATGTGTCAATTTAAGTTGGCCACAGGTACTGAGATACTTAATTCAACCTTATTCTGACTGTGTCATACTGATGGCATCTCATTAAAAACCTTTTGAGAGATATCTAATTTTATTTATTTTTTTTCAATTTTTATTATCAAACTGATGTACAGAGAGGTTACAGTTTCATACATTAGGCATTGGATACATTTGTTGTACTGTTTGTTACCTCGTCCCTCATTCCCCCCTCCCTCCTCCCCCTTTCCCTTTCGCCCCCTGAGGTGTTCAGTTCACTTACACCAAACATTTTGGCAAGTATTACTTTTGTATTTGTTTGTCTTTTTTTACCCTGTGTCTTTCAATTTTGGTATTCCCTTTCAATTTCCTAGTTCCAATACCAGTATACACGGTTTCCAATATACTCAGATAAGATTACAGAGATAGTGTAGGTACAACCACAGGAAGGTGATACAAGAACATCATCAATAATAGAATCTACAGATACATATGGGATATTGAAAGTAGTTACAACTGTGATATAACAATTGTTTCCATAACATGGAGTTCATTTCACTTAGCATCATCTATGTGTTCATAAGGGTATAGCTATTGAGCCTTGTGATGCTCTGCTATGACAGGACTAAACCTGTACTAATTATTCCCAATAAGGGAGACCATAGAGTCCATGTTTCTTTGGGTCTGGCTCACTTCACTTAGTATAATTTTTTCCAAGACCTTCCATTTCCTTACAAATGGGACAATGGCATTCTTTCAGATAGAAATATAAAATTCCATTGTATATATGTACCATATTTTCCTGATTCATTCGTCTACTGAGGGGCATCTGGCTTGGCTCCAGATTCGTGCTATGACAAATTGTGCTGCGATGAACATTATTGTGCTGGTGTCATTACTGTGATTTTGTTTGTGGTCTTTTGGATAGATACCCAAAAGTGGGGCTGCTGGGTCATAGGGGAGTTCTATATTTAGCCTTCTGAGGAATCTCCATACTGCTTGCCAGAGTGTCTGAACCAGTTTACATTCCCACCAACAATGGATTAGGGTTCCCTTTTGGCCACATCCCCTCCAGCAATTGTTGTTGTTAGTTTTCTTTATATAGGACATTCTTACTGGGTGAGATGGAATCTCAGTGTTGTTTTGATATGCATTTCTTTCATGGCCAGTGATGTAGGGCATTTTTTCATATGTCTCTTGGCCATTCTCATTTCCTCATCAGAGAAGTCTCTTTGTAAGTCTTTAGCCCACTTGATGAGGGGGCTATTGGTTCTTTGCGGTTTTGTTTTGAAAGAAGGTAATTTTTTAGTTCTGCATATATTTTAGATATGAGGCCTTTGTCTGTTGAATGTCCAGTAAAGATCTTCTCCCAGTCTGTGGGCTTTCTGATTATCTTGCGAGCTATGTCACTTGCCGTGCAGAAGCTCTGCAGTTTGATGCAGTCCCATTTGTCCAACCTTTCTTTGATTTGTAGCGTTTCTGGGTCTTTGTTAAGGAAGTTCCGTCCTGTGCCAAGGAGCCCAAGTATTTCTCCTACTCCTTCCTTTAGTGTTTTCAGGGTGTCTGTTATGATTTCAAAGTCTTTCATCCATTTGGAATTGATTTGGGTGCCGGGTGACATATAAGGATCTAGTTTCAGTTTGTTGCATGTGTTGAGCCAGTTTTGCCAGCACCACTTGTTAAAGAGGATATCTTTCTTCCATACTATTGTTTTAGCTCCTTTATCAAAGATTAAGTAGGCATAGTTCTGTGGGTTCATTTCTGGGTCTTCAATTCTGTTCCATTGGTCTTCAGGCCTGTTCTGGTGCCCATACCAAGCTGTTTTTATTACTATAGCTTTATAATACAGCTTGAAGTTGGGTATTGTTTTTCCTCCCAATGAACAGTACCCACACCTTGCTCCCTGTTGATCTTGCTAGCACCTGGCACTGGACCTTACATGGGGGGAATGGAGTGGATCAGGTGAGAGAACAGAAAACCTTATTTCCTTGAAGCTTAGGAACATAATGGGAGGGCTGAAAGTGAGGAAGTGGGTGGATGGACCTTGAATAAACATTCAGGACCATCTAGTTCTCCTTTCTGTTACAACCTAAAGCCTGCAAGACCAGAGATCTGTCACACAACTCTCCTCTATCTTATTGGCACGAACAGGGTCCGAGAACATGTTAGATTGCTGCAGAGCCACAAATGAAGTACTCATTTTCAATACTTGATGCACTTAGGGTACATTTGAAACCCATTTCCCTCTTCTACCTTTACGCTTCTATCTCCCTAACACACCTGAAGCCAAGTTTATCATCCAATTGAGGAGGAGGAAGAGAGCAGAGGAGGAGGAGAGCAGAGGAGGAAGAGAGCAAAGGAGGCGGAGAGCAGAGGAGGAGGAGAGGCGAAAAGGAGAGCAGAGGAGGAGAGCAGTGTAGAGCAGAGGAGGAGAGCAGAGGAGCTCAGAGGAGTGCAGAGGAGAGCATTATTTTTGTTTGTTTTGCTCCGAGCTGGGAGGAGAGCCACAGGCTGAGGATGGTCCTTGCCTGCGGGTCCCCGTGCTGAGCCCCATACAGGTGCCTCACCGCGCCTGCCTGGCACCTACTCGGCCAACTACTTGTGCAGCCGCCAGGACTGAACTTTGGAGGACTTGTCGCTACTCCTCTGGCCACTTGTCTTGGCAGGAGGTAGAAGGTGGCCAGAGGACCCCCCCTTACCATGCTGGTGAAGAAGCCCGCGGGGAAGGAAGCAGGGCGAGAGGCTGGATCTGAAGAACCCAGCCCCTCCAGGCAGCATTGCACCTGCTCTATGCCCCCGTGCACCACCCTGGCGACCCTCTTCTCCGGGGTGGCCGTGATTTCTTGTCTGTAACTTGGGGTGAAAACCAACGACCTTCAGGCGAGGATCCTCACCCTGGAATCTGCTAAAGGGGCGCCCTCCGTTCCCCTGCTGCCCAAGAAGGCGGATCTGCTGAAGACCATAATACTTGAGTGGAGCGACTTCTGGCTCAGGTGTGTGAGGCTGGGCCTTGCTCGAGGGGGAGTTGCATGTGGATAGAATTTTGCACAGGTTCAGTCAGTCTACAGGATCCACCCTTACTGGTTATACAGTTGATTTGGGATGTGTGAGCCTCTGTGGTATCTATTTATTCAAGTCCCTTCCTTGGTTTCTCTCCAAGTCTGTGTGGAGGATCTTCCCTCTGTCTTCCTTAAGGATTGCATGTTGCAATGGCAGTAGGGGCTTTGCCCGGCTGTTTAGTTTTGTGGAGTCTGGGCTGTCAGCATTCTCAGTCCTATGGAGAATATTCATTGTAATGCACACATCTGTTTTTCATTTGATAAGGTTAGGCCTTATCAATAGAGAATGGTAAGCACTCTTAAAAGTGAAATAAGCCCATAGATTTAAAAATTCATTTAACTCGGAATTCTTTTCATATTAAATGTTTTAAAAATTGGAAAAAAAAGTTTTCCTTTGTTTTTTTGGAGGGGGAGAGTTAACAGAGGTTGTGCTCAGATATTGATGAATGGAGAATTGAAAGGGATTCCTTTGAAGATGTCTTAGACTCCAGTAGGGAGAGGGTAGTTTTTCTGCCAGTGGAGAGATGCAGTAGTTGCAGCCCGAATGTGATAAAGTATGTCTACAACATTGGCTATTATTGATAGGACACACATTGCCATGAGCTGCATTGTTAATGCCGGAGTTTTGCCTTGGCTGTGCTGGGAGAGGGTGGTGATAGTTGAATAGTGAAGAAAGGTGTTACCCAAATCTATCAATCTATGTCAATGGTAAATTGATTTTTAAATTAAAAACAAAATTATGTCTTGAGTACTGTTAGCATTGGCTAAGATCCATGCACTTACATAAATGCTGTTTGTGCAGGCTATCAAACATTATTAACAGCCACAGAGGAAGAGTCGCTGAAGAACTCACAGAACTGGAATACTACTGCTAGCGATTAATATATCTTCTTTTCCTACAGGAATCCTACGAACACATGGCTAAACTAAGAATCACAAGAGAAACACCTTCTGAGTGCAACTGTCCAGCAGGTAAAAAATGAAACTTACTTAACTAGGTTCCATCTAGAGGAGAGCGTTTGCAAACAAAAGATCATATGCCTGTCAGGTCTACCTGTAACAGTAACAGAGAAAGAATGCAGACCCAACTTGCTTTAAGAAAATCAACATGTCTCCCTTTGACAGATGGTGAGTAAAGCCACAAATATTATTTTAAGCAGCATACCAGTGTCTGTGAGGGGAAAAAAATGTAATCACCATGAAAAATATAGGCAAGGGGATATACAAAGTTCTTAGTGTCCCACATTGAAAAGTCATCTTCAATTTTATTAAATAACTTCAGTGTTCGTGGTGAACATGGTCTGAATAGCTGTGAAGCCCTGGTGTCTAATGTTATATTAGTGCAGAGTTGTTTGTGGTTATTATATTCGCAAGTGATCTGACCTGTAGGTAAAAATGAAGACTAAAGGAAATTAGTTCTTTATTTTATTCTCAGTACCTTTCCAGAAATATTCCTCCATGTTGTCCATTTTTCTGTGTAGTTATAAGAAACCATAGTGACAGTGTGTATTAGAAGGATAGAGACGAAAGGGTAGTGAATGAGCACCCCCCCCCCCCGAATCATTAAATCGTCATTCACAGTCTTCTGAGCCTTGGTAGTTGTCTGTAGACCTAACAATTTAAAAGCTCTTGGAATATGGCCAGGGGAAGGCATTTAGTGGATACAATATTATATAAGGCATCAAAACTCCCATGAATCTCAAGATGTTCTTTAGATAAACATGGTGAATGTATTTATGAACATTCTAGTTTCTTTCATCCTTATGCATGGAAAATGAGTCTTTTTCTCTCATATGGAAGAGCTCATTTCAATGTAGTCATGTGCTTCATAATGACACTTCAACCCAAGACAGGTCACAAATATAACAGTGGACCCCTAAGATTGTGTAACCTAGTGATGTCATAGCCAGCTTAGTTTGTGTGAGTGAGCTGTGTGATGTTTGCTCAGCAGTGGGATGGCAACAGCACAGCCCTTAGAATACGCCCCAGTTATGATTAAGCTGCAGGTGACTGTGAAAAACTTTGCGGCTGCTGTTCACTGCTGGCTCACACCTGTAATCCTGGCTACTCAGTAGGTGGAGATCTGAGAATTGCAGTTCAAAGCCAGCCTAGTCAGCAAAGTCTATGAGAATCTTATCTCCAACAAACTAAGAAAAAGCTGGAACAGGCACTGTGGCTCAAGTGGTAGAATGCTAGCCTTGAGCACAGAGAGGCTCAGGGATAGCACCCAAGACCCTGAGTCCAAGCCCCGGGACTGGGGATAAAAAGGACTACTGCCTGTAATTTCTTATAGTTTGCGGTTGGTTTTTGTCTCATGATAACTAGTTCAGGCACAGTTTAGACTTTTCAATTTTCAGGTTATACAGCATAAAAGCTTTTAGTATTTGTATTAGTATTTAGTATTTGTATTTGACCATCTTTGAGATATATTATTTTTCAGTGAAGGCTTTTGATGAGAAGACAAAGCGTGGATATTTGACGTTGTGTGTTTCATCATGAGTAGTTGAGAAAGACCTCAGAAGTAAGATATTCAAGGGAAGAACTTTTCCAGGACAGGAATGAAATCACAGCTGCCCCTGCCCCATAGAGATGATGTTAATTTCCCCGACAGTGGGTAGGGTAGGTATAGGACTTCACAAATCACACCTGGCAGGAAAGAGCATCTTTTGAATATACAAAAAAATCCAGTACACGGGCTGTGTGTATATGAGGAGCTTAAATTTAATTTGGAAGATTCATAACAAACTTGGTAAAATGTTGAAAAGTGACCACACTGAGTTCTATTTCCAGAGGAGATACTATTGTTTTTATGATGCTTCATGTAGGCCAGTGATTGAACTCTTGTCATCTGGGAGAAAGCTATTATCCTTAAGAGTTTGCTGTATATTCCCTGGGATGATTATTACAGACTTTGTTTTTCCATCTTGCTTTTGTTTTGGTCAGTCCTGGGCCTTGGACTCAGGGCCTGAGCACTGTCCCTGGCTTCTTCCCGCTCAAGGCTAGCACTCTGCCACCTGAGCCACAGCACCACTTCTGGCCGTTTTCCATATATGTGGTGCTGGGGAATCGAACAGAGAGCTTCTTGCCACTAAGCCACATTCCCAGCCCTGTTTTTCCATTGTAATGTGATAAATGAATAATAAACAGCAATTCTCTTGGGTTGTTGTTTTTTGGATGCTCTATCACCTGCTTTCCTTCTTGCCACCACTAGAACTCTGCATTACATCAGTTTTTACCTGGCTCCTTGGGAGGGAACTCTGAAGGGGCACATTCAAACACACAGAACCAGATGGAGTTTTTGGTGAGTTACAGAAATAAACTCAGTTCTGCTTGTCCAATAACAAGACATCACCCAAACGCAGGCTTTGTGTTAAAAGATTCTGGAGAAAACCAGCTGATGCAGGATTATCTTAGGGAATGAGCTGGCTGGCCAAAAGGGCTTAGAAAGAAGATATGGCACTTCCCACCTGATTTGGCTTGAACCTCTGTTCGCCATGTGTGACTAAGACTTGTCACCCAGACATCTGTTTGCAGGACAGAGTGAGACAAGTGTGACCTCAACTCAGTTCCTGTGGACACATGCCCATCCATTGAAGTTGACACTCTTGATGACAGGCTGAGTCTCAGAGCCAAGGGTCGGTAGCAAAGAAGCAAAGTTGTGTTGTTTGTACTCACTGATGGCTTCTGCTAGAACTCAGGTCTTACTGGGGTTTTCCCAGGTAGCCTCTGTGGGAAGGCTTTGAGGACGATTTATTGAATGGCTTCTCACAGTAGGAGAGGCTCTTTGTGATTTACTTTCTATAACTAGGAGAGTTTTAAGTGCTAGCAATCTTAGGATTTGTCCCCTGGGCAGCGGGACTCCAGAGCTAGAAGCCTAATAAGGAATCCAGAATGAGCTGGATATGTCTAGACTGCAATCTTAGATCTGATACTAAATAATGGTGTGACTGTGATCAAATGAATGCACTTCATTTTATCACCAGGAAAAAAAAAGACTAGAAATTCCTTCTCCATTGTACGATTTATGTAAATTGTTTGGCATATTAGTGTTTAGAGCTTAAATAACACTTCTGTTTTGTTGTGTTGGTTTTTTTTTTTTTTTGGTAAGTTTCTCAGAAAGACTAGGCAAATTCTCTTACCACTACAGATGCACCCACAGTTCACTAGTCTTTTTCTTACATTCCTTCCTCTGCTTCACAGAGGAACAAGTGGGAAATGTTGCAAAAGTTGCTCAGAACCTAAAGCTAATGTACATGGCGGTTAGTTAAACATCTGTACGTCATTTATAAAGATAATCTTGCCTGTCAATATCACTTGGTGTTGTAGCAGTGGAATTTGGGGTTTTCATGATACGTAGTTTTGACTCCAAAGTGTTCACCAAAATGACAGGGGAAACAGACCATTTAGACTGAAGCATACCGGGTAGAAAGACTTGGATTTAATGGGCATGGACTTAGTAAAGAATGTCTTTACAGCTTCAATATGAGATGTTTACCAAAATGAGTGTCTTCTCCATCTGACTCGTAGACCTATTCAAATCTGATTTATTTATACAGTGATATTTATAACATAAAGTTGGACAGTCATTATTATATCATCTTTGTCCTCAGTAGAAAGGCATATTTACCTTTTTTGTAAGATCAAGAGACGCTCTAGAAAACAAAATGAAAATTTTCTTTTAAGAACCCCAAATAATTCATCAAAGCTATGTTTAGCAGATTTGCGTTAGCAATGGCAGAGACAAGGAAATAACAGCTGCTATTTGTGGCTTGATCCCTGTCATACCTGACTGTCTCTAAGAGAGTAACTTGGCTCATCACTATGGCTACAGAATTCTACTTCAGGTTGTGTTCTTTGGATCTTCCATGAAGTATGCATAAAGCAGGCATATTTACAGAAAAGTTTCTCTGTCCAGCCAATGAAGAACGATAGGAATGGATACACCATTCAAATGATAAGAACTCATTCATCAGTACCATTGTCCTCCTCAGCCTATTAGGTGTTGAAAAGATATGTCCCAGAAATCCCAGAGGAAAATGCAGAGATCATCACAGACAGGAGAAGAAGGTTCAAAAGGAGGTTTATTACTGGGGCCATAGTTCCCATGGGAGAGGGAGCTACATGGTGTCTGCACCTTATCCAGGTGGCAGCTTCTCTCTCTGGGGGTAAAGGGGAAGTAGATAGGTAGTGAGTAGGAGTGGCTCATTAGGTATGGGTGGATCTGGGGGCTAGTGGGAGGAGCTGAGGACCTGAGGCTAAGGAAATGCAAACAGGTATAAGAACCTCTGTGGTGTCATCCATGTAGAATAGGAAATGAAGAAAGCCACCTTGGTTTTTTCATTAACATGTTACAAAATCTTGTGCAAATCATTTCCACATATGGCTTTTTACAAACTGGTCATATCATTGTAAGTAAGAGCTGGGCAATAACGACTTAGCATCTTAGTCAATTCTCTACCTAGCATAAATTCTAAACAGTACCAGATTTTGGGATTATTTTTGAGGGGGAGCAAATAAGGCAGACTTGCCATGTATCCTCATGGAGTTTCTAGTTCCATGAAGATGACACCAAATGTTAATTTGAAAAGGACTTTCCATGTGGGATAAGCAAAATCAAGAAGACTACATTTTGGAGCATATAACAAAAATCTATGAAATTTTTACAATATGGGAAGTTGTTTAAATGTTTTGGTGGTAGAGAAAGAAAACTATACTTATGTTTCAGAAATTCATAATAGAAGAAAATATGGCTCCTGAGAAAATCTGTAGGAATGGATACAAAGTTTGTTGGTTGCCTTTTGAATTTCTAAGAATTGATGGATAGGTAGAAAAAGGTACACTGGTAGCTGATCTGCTGATATTCCAAATGAAAAAAACATGATATTTTTTTTCTTGGTCATGGGGCTTGAACTCTGGGCCTGGGCTCTGTCCCTGAGCTCGTCAGCTCTACTACCTGAGCCACTTTGTAAACATGATTTTTTTTTTTTTTTGGCCAGTCCTGGGCCTTGGACTCAGGGCCTGAGCACTGTCCCTGGCTTCTTCCCGCTCAGGGCTAGCACTCTGCCACTTGAGCCACAGCGCCGCTTCTGGCCGTTTTCTGTATATGTGGTGCTGGGGAATCAAACCTAGGGCCTCGTGTATCCGAGGCAGGCACTCTTGCCACTAGGCTATATCCCCAGCCCTGATTTTTAATATAGAATGGACAGCCTGTTCTATATGATGATAGTCTATTCTATTCTATGAATAGTGAGATTAAAGTTGAGAACTTCTTGTGTGGAGTGTTTAACAGCTACCGGTAAAAAGTGAGACTAGAAGCCATCTGGTGGTGGCTCAGTTATAATTCTACCTTCTTAGGAGATTGCAATCTGAAGGTTGAGATTCAAAGCCAGCCTAGGCAGGAACTTCCATGAGTCTCTCACCTTCAATAGCCACCAAAAAGCCAAAGTAGAGCTGTGGCTCAAGTGATAGAAAGCCAGCCTTGAGCAAAAAAGTTAAGGGGCATTGCCCAGGCCCTGAGTTCAAGCCCTAGTATGAGCATACACAGAAAGTAGATACTTCTTAAGGTATCCTCTATACTTATGAAATGACTATTTACAAAGTGGGAGTAAATGCCAACAAGCGCAAGTACCCCTCATTCCCAAGTGGGAGCAGTACAGATCCTGGTGATGGATTGAGGTCGCCCCAGTATGGTGATGGACGTAAATGGTCACGCTTGCTTTGAGATAGAGCACTCTTCCCCCTGGTGTCAGAGCCTTTGTGTTCCTTTGCTAATCCAGTGGACTTGAGCATATAATACTCCATGTCTTGCTGTATACATTTTCAATGATACAGAGAACAGAAACAGTTTTACCTTAAGAAACTTGAATAAGCAACTTGAGATGGTGAATGTTATGGAAATGAAAATGGCAGATATTATTCACTTCCTGTGACACAGAACAGGGCACAGTGATGAGGGTGCCCCCACGAATGTCCCCAGTAAGTCTTTCTCAGGCCTAATGAATCCAACAGGCTGGACATGACATGCTAAGTGACTTTTCTGCTGAGAGTGGACAAGGACAAGTTGCCTTTCGAAGGGGTCTTCTTGTTTCTTCTCTTTTGTCTGCCTTGTTTACAAATGAAGAAGCTAATTCTTCCAATTCTTGCTCTGTGATGCTTGGCTTGGAACTTGAGGCCTTTTCCTTGCTTCATTTAAACCACCCCTCCAGTTCCTTTTTTTTTTTTTTGGCTTTTGAGTTATCTTTGGATAGTCTTTTGGGCTGGCCAGCCCTCCCCTTCCTCTATCTCTTCCCCCTTTCTCCCTTTTCCTCTGCCCTTTTCACCCTTCTTCCCCTTTACCTCCTCCTCCCCTCCCTCCCCTGCTTTTCATTTGATCAGGTGGACTCAAGACTGTGCTCCTCCCTACCTCTGTTCCCCAGTATCTGGGAAACAGAAGTGTGCCACGATGTCCGGCTTCCTTTCCCTTTCTCACTGTAGTAATTCCGTTGGTAATTATGTAAAAGGATACCAATACTACATGGAGTTTCAATTCACTGTAGTGTATTCGATGAGTGGGAGCAAGCATTCTTTCAAGGCCACAGTCTGCTCTGCTTCTGATTGCTTTGTAAGGGTGTAAAATCAACTCTGTGACATGACCCAAATGGAAGCCGTCCAAGACCTATCATGAAAAACTGTTTGGGTGCCCTCCTTACCACGTTAGAGACTTTCTGGGGTGGTTTGGTGGAAGTGGAGAATGTGAAAACTGTGTATGGATGACTCTGAGCTGCAGGCTGAAACCTGAAACCCAGGATATGACTGGCTACACCTAGAAGCATTGCTACCTAACCTGGCTTGCCAAGATGGGTGAAGTTCAGTGGGGTGGTTTAAAGTGCCATGGAATTTCACAATGCCCCCATCCCTCCCCAATTTGTGTTAACAATGGTGATTCTTACATGTAGATAGGAGGAACTGAGCTAAATAGGAGTTCACTGCTCCACCAGTTTCTTCCCAATTGAATTGAGAGCTATCCCTTGTCTTCCTTGGTGATGGACAAAATCAGGAGAGAAAGCAAATAGTTTCTCTAACCCATCAGCTCTAAGATTCCTGAAATGCAGTCAATGTTGCCCTTGTGTATAGTAGATATAGCCACAGACATGAACTTTGGGCTAGTATTCCAACAGCTAGAATAAGTGGAGTTAATACTGTCATTAAACTTACTGTGGAACTTCTTCCCCTCAAAATTTGGAATTTCTATGAGTACAGGATAATTTGGAATTGCGATGACACTTCTGACGTCATTGCATCCAGAGATGTCACTGCCTCTTCAGTTGAAGGCCTTATTCTCTTCATGAATGGTAGTTGAAATGTATTCATTTCCCTTCATAATGTGTTCCTTACTTTGATCACTAGATTCATGCAGTTTTTGTTATAAGGGCATACTTATAGGCTTTGACACCTAAAATGTAAAAAATAAAATTATAATTTCAATTTATAGGCGTTCTGGTCTTCATTATGGACATGAAGCTTTAATTCTTGTATTTAAAATATATTCACACGTTATAAAATACAATGATCATATTTACTCTAATTGAGTAAATTGTAGCAAGCTCTGGCTTGTACATTATGGTATAAGTGGGAGTCAGAATATATGTCTAGATAGTCTTCTTTCTTGTCGGTTCCTCTCGCCTCTTCTCCCACTCTTCCCACCTCTTTTCCTCCTCTTCCTTCTCCCATTTCTTCCGAAAGAGCTCAATGTTCCCCACTGAAAGTGAGGAACATATTCCTTAATCTGTTAGCACTAGAAAGTTGGGGAAATGCACAATGTAACCCACTGTGATATACATCACAAACATCAACATCTCTCACCCCATCCGTCTGCCTTAAAGTCTGAGATTTTTTTAAAGCCTTTAAGTCATCCCAGTTTTTGACATGTTTCTGTGCATTTTTTCATTTTTCTTTGTGCTTTTTTACTTTTTGGTGCCTGGACCAGGGCTTGTACTCAGATCCTGAGTGCTATCCCTTAGCCTTTGCACTCAAGGATAGTGGTCTACCACTTGAACCACAGCTCTGTTTCCTGATTTTTTGGTGATTAATTGTAGATAAGAGACTTTCTGGTGCATGCTTTCTTTGAACCTTGATTCTCAGAAATCATTCTCTTGAGGATTACAGACATGAGCCACTGGCACCTTGCTCCTTTGAGCTTTTATTCTTCACACATACGCACATAGAGTCTTGTCAACAAGTTGCTGCTGCCATTAACTTTTTAATATAGTTATTGTTAACACTAGAGTTTTGTTGAGCAATTAATGTTTAGCTGGCAAAATAGTATCTGCAACATAACTTTCCCCCAAATTACAATGTCCCTTAGTATCTGAAGTGGGTTGGCTCTACAACCCATGTGGCTAATGAAGTTCTTTTGATATAAAACAGTATAATATTTGCATATAAACTACAAACATCCTTCATATACTTTGTCTTCTCTAGATTGCTTACAGTAAGTAATATAATTGAAATAATGTGTAGCTAGATTTTATGCCATATTATAGGGCATTATGACAAGAAAACAGTGTGAATGTGTTTTAGTACAGATGCACTGCTTTTCCCTTAAAGATGTACAATCTGTAATTGGTTGAATTTGCATATGCAGAGTATTTATTTGTGCATTATTTATAGAAACTATGCTGTAAGAAAGTTGGTCTTTGGTAAAATGATGATGGTTCTATGTTGAAACTGAAATGGAATCCAGGAGGAGACTGTGAGTTTTGTGTCTGCATTTAAATGACAGGCAAGATCTTGAGAAATTACTAATATTGTAGCCAATATTGACTGAGAAATCCCAATGCATTTCACAGAGAGAGTGTAAATCTGGCCACATTGTAACGAGTACAACAGAAGGAAAATTGAAAGACTATCTTGTTCCCATTGAAATGAATGTCCACTGTCATCAGGTGTTTGAGCAGGGAGTTGTGGATAGCTCTTTGGCCAAGCAAAGCACATTTTATACGTGTCTGGTAGGACATGCAATAGAATGACACAGCAGCTCTACAAGCTATTGAGCTTTGTTGAGTGATAGTTTTCCCTTCCATATATCGTTTCAAACTATGGGCTTCAAGGAAGTCTGGAACATAAAAATGACTTTTTGTTTTGACAGACCTGGGGCTTGAACTCAGGGCCTGGGCACTGAGTTTCTTTTGCTCAAGGCTGGCACTCAGCTCTACTCTGAACTATCTGGTGGTTGGAGCTTAGTGTCTTGTAGACTTTTCCTGCCCAGGCTTGCTTTGAACTGTGATCCTCAGATCTCATTTCTGAATAGCTAGGATTGTAGGCATAGGCCACCAGTACCTGACTTCCTGACTTCCTGAATTTTGCTCCTCTGTCCTCTGTCCTCCTCCTCAGGCCCCCTTCCTTCCTTCCTCCTCCTTTTTTCAGCTTTCTTCTTTTTTCCCCTTCCTCCTCCTTTTTTCATCTTTCTTCTTTTTTCCCCTTTTCTTCATTGCTTTGCTTTCTGAGAGAATTCAATGATCAGCCAACCATGAAATGGGAAAGTGGACCAAATAAGGCTGGATAATTTATTTGAGCCAAACAGAGGTATTATAATCTATTAAAAATATTTAGCCAAACACACCGTATTCGTGACTTTATCTCGTAACCCTGCAGATTGTCTGGTAGTTGCCCAGGACCTGAGGCAGGAAGGCGGACCCATGTGCCTGAACTTTCCAGTCATGTCTTTGCAACTGGTAGTTTTTAATAAAAGAAAAACTCTAACATTGTGAAATTACATCAGTGAAGAAACCATAGCTTTTTATGTTCTTGTATATGCTTTTCTTCTGTGCAACGTTATTCAATGCCCTAAATTTCAGCTACTTTTGAGATATTTTCTTGAATATTGAGATTAGTCTGGAAATCAGGCTAGGAATAAATGAAATGCTGGTGTGGTAATAAAATTTATGTTACCATTTTATGAATATGAAAATGTCTAATTGTTATAACACAAGGTATCTTTGGATTAAGAAGTGTCCCGACCCGCAGGACATCAACAGGGGAGACCACCTACGAGAGAGAATGAAGGGAAAGGGAGACGCAAAGAGGACAGCAAGACAAATGGGAGTCTGTTCAAGCTGCCAATTTATTTTGATTTTTCACACACTTATATACTCTTAAAGCAGGAGGGGGCAATCTTGGAGCAGGAGGGGGCAGTTCTTCAGCACCTGTAGGAAGTTGGCTTGGGGTAGCAGGACCTTGGCAGGGTGAAAAGGTTACTGGTCATGCTATAGGGGAGAGTTGCTAAGTGACCTGACCACAAAATGTTCCTATACACTGGGTCCTACCTGGGTTGCTAAGAGACTTGACTGTAGGACGTTCTGGTAGGTTTATTCTCAAGAATTATCTATTATTATTGCTCTATGAACTGGGCCATCTAGTGCAACCAAGGTGGTGCTGAATCAATGGTTGGTTTCTTAGCATGTTTTCTATGGTGGCTTCCAGCCAGAGGCTCAATAGCATGTTTTCTATGGTGGCTTCCAGCCAGAGGCTCAGGTCAGGGTCTCGGTCCCTGACATCTCCTCCCTTTACTTTTATTTAGGACCAAGCAAGAGCTGAGGAGACTTAGAGGGGCGACAGGGGCTCCATCCCACAAGGACATTTTCCTGGAGGCGGCATCAGGAACCGTGGGTGTCCCCTCGGCCCCTGAGCTTACTGGAAAGGCGCAGTTTTGAGTGGGGGCGGAAAGGGATTCCTGCGCAACCGCCATGCAATGGAGTATGCCGCCGGGGTACTCAGGCTTATGGGAGGACTCCACCGAGTCCTTACCTCGCACAGTCCTGGCTGTGCCCTCTTTGCTCCTCAACACTTGAGCCCATGTCCCAAGCACATTAGCATCCCCGCCTGAGATTTGGGGAATGTGCAGGGGGGCTAGGGGCGATGCCCCTGTCCTCTAGGTCTAGCCGATGATAATGGACCTGAATGCGCTTCTCCGAGCTTTCTCTGAGCTGTGTTTGAACAAACCGCTTTAGTGGCGAGAAGGCCCATGGTCCAAAGGTTAAGATGATAATTAGGCCGACCAGTGGTCCAAGGAGGGAGGGAAGCAAGGTGGTGAGCCACGGAGAGGTGGAAAACCATGTTTGAAACCAACCAAGCTCCTTTTCTCTTTCTCGCTTACGCTTTTCTAATCCTTCTCTTACTTTGGCCATGCTATCTCTAGCGACCCCAGTGTGATCAGTATAAAAACAACATTCTTCCTTGAGGGCCGCACACAGGCCTCCTTGCTGGAGGAACAGCAAGTCTAACCCTCGGCGGTTTTGTAGGACAACCTCAGAAAGGGACGTGAGAGATGTTTCCAGGGCGGAAATGCCTTTCTCTAGTTGTTCTATATCCTCATCTATGGAGGCCCTAAGCTCAGAATAATATTTATTGGTTAAAACCATGGACGCTATGCCTGTCCCTGCCCCTGCGGTTCCTAATCCTAACAGAACAGCTAAGATGATGGTTGAGATAGGCTCTTGTTTTTGTCTAGGGAGGGACATCTCTTGGGCTGGTACACCTTCCCACAGGGCAGAAAACTGTTTCTGGGAGTAATATGTTAGGCGAGGAATAATCTGAACTAGAATACAGAACAGCGGGGAAGCAGCCGTGTTAAGCTCTAGGGAAATGCAAGGAGTTAGGCCATCGGTGCAGGCCCACCAGGTGTCGTTGGTGGGAAGGATGTATCCGGAGGTGTCTGTGCTGTGGAGAAAATCAGTGGTGTTACAGAAAGGCTGCAGGTAGGATGAGGGTTTGGCTCCTGCAGTGATCAGGCATCTGCCCTGTCCCGTAACCTGGGAGAGTGTTAATCGGGACTCAGGTGCTTGTTGCCACCTGTGGACGAGACCAAAAGTTGAATTTCTCCAGAATAGTCACTGTCGAGTATTCCTGGGTGGATTTGAATACCTCTTAAAGCTGAAGAGGCACGGCCAAGAATGAGGGCATGAGTGCCGGGAGGGGGAGGCCCCCAGACTCCGGTAGGAATTATTTGAGTGCCTTTGAGGGGGTCTAGTACTGTGTTGGTGGAGGAACAGAGGTCCAGGCCTGCGCTGCCAGGGGTGGCGCGCTGGAGGGATTGAATACCTGGCTTGGTTGGGGATCAGCCTGCAAGGCCCCCTGGGGCGCTCCCGGAGGTGTGGGGGCCAGGGACTGGCCCCGAGGGAAGTTTCCCGACTTCCGAGGGAGAAGCTGACGCCCCTGACTATCAGTCTTGGAACGGCACTCATTTGCCCAATGAAATCCTCGTCCGCATCGGGGGCAGAGAGAATTGGGCAAAGGGCGTGGAGTAACACCTGGGGAGGGCATGGTTGGAAGGGCTGCAGTTCCCCGGGGAGATTGTTTTTGAGGACACTCTCTGGAAAAATGACCAGGCTGTTTACAGGTAAAGCAAAGGCGATTTTGTGAAATGCCACCAGAGGGGCGAAAATTGGCTGCCTTAAGGGCTGCCCCAATGGCCAATCCAATAGCATGGGCGGAACCGACCCCCGCGCAGAGGCGGACATAATCAGAAAGGGTGGCTCTCTCCCGATGGGGGCGAAGGGCCTCTTGGCAAGCCGGGTTGGCATTTTCGAAAGCAAGGTGTTTAACGAAGGTACTTTCGTTTTCCCCGGAGCCGAGCAGCCTCTCTGCCGCATCATTAAGGCGGGAGATAAAATCACTATAAGGCTCGTCTGGTCCTTGCCGGACTTTTGCCAAGGAAGTGGTGGCGGAGCCCTTTTGAGGGAGCCGCTTCCAGGCCTTAAGGCCCGCCATTTGAATTTGTGTTAAGAGTCCCAGCGGAAAGGCCACCTGAGTTTCATTTTTATCATAAGGCGCCGTGCCTAGAAATTTGCCAACTGTCCAGTTTGGGGAAGTAGGGCTCTCGCTGTTACGGCGGGCTAGATCCCGAGCCTGTTCAGAATAATCAGTCTTCCACAGAACAAAATCTCCCCCAGAGAGGGTGGCACGGGCAATAAAATGCCAATCATTAGGAGTGAACCATGTCTCACTCTGGTTTTCAATCAAGGCCAGTGTAAACGGAGCCGTGGGTCCGTATTGACTGCAGGCGGCTTTGAGACGTTCAAGAAACCGAAGGTCTAGCCTTTTGTAGCGCTGGCCGTGGCCAGTAGTGGGCTCTTTACCCGTTCCTGTATCAGGATCGTCCTCCCCGCCCTCAGCTGGGTTTTCCTCCTCCCTTTCTAGGGGCGGCGGGGAATCTTCTTCCTCAGACTGAGAGGGACATTGAGTCTGACTGCGGGTGACCGGGAATGCCAGGCAGGGCTGAGTCTTTTTCTTAAATGAAATGGTTTTAGGTTGCTTATTTTGTAGTGCCAGGTCAGAGAGTTCCTGGTCTAGGGACCGAAGTTCCTTTAAGAGACTCAGGTGCTCGCGGCGCGCCTCCAGAGTGGCCCGCAACTGGCGGATGCTGTCAGGGAGGTTTGAAGGGACCGGTATGGCGATAGGAAGAGAGCCATGGTGCCCATCAAGGAGCGGGCCGCAGAATGGGTGTTTTTGGGGGAATTTGTATGGTGGCGGCTGGGAAAATTGGGGTCTTGGGTCCTGTCCGAGGCTATCAGGGTTATGATAATGAGCAGCCTCCTCCTCTAAAATGGCGGCGTTGCCAGGGTCAAGGGGTTTGGGGCCCTCAAAGTCTGCTAAGGAGGGATAAATTTGTTTAGGCGCGGAAGGCACTGTCCCCTGTTCCATATCTGACAATTCTACCACTGAGGGTGGGCCCTGAGAGGAAGCTCTGGAGGGGGGTCTACTCTGTTTCATAACCTCCTCTCCTTGGGAAATAACTGACTGAATATCGGGGGCAGGGGTGTGGGAGTGGACTTTTAAAATGTCATTAATTAAGTTCCAATAAGAAAATGTAACCACAGGCACCTTTTCCGGGCCGAAGGATCGATAATAGTCTTTGAGACAATCCCCCACACGAGCCCATCTTTTTACATCTCTTGTTCCTTCCTGTGGAAACCATGGACAACAATCATCTAAGCGATTAAAGAAAACTTTTAAATCTTTTTTACGAACCCTCACTCCTCGCGTCTTGAGTGCCTCCTTGATGCCCCTGACAAACTGGTCATGGGCTGAAATGCCCTGTCCCATGGTTCGGCGATCTGCCTAAGCCGAACTGCGTCCCTGTCACCGTTTCTCACCTTAATAGGCTTCTCTTGTGGTTGGGCCGGGTGCTCCCAAAGAGAATGATGACCTCCAAGCGCTTGGATCTTCCGACAGGGACGTTCTCGTCTCGTGAGGGAAGGTCGTGCCCCACGTTGGGCGCCAGTTGTCCCGACCCGCAGGACATCAACAGGGGAGACCACCTACGAGAGAGAATGAAGGGAAAGGGAGACGCAAAGAGGACAGCAAGACAAATGGGAGTCTGTTCAAGCTGCCAATTTATTTTGATTTTTCACACACTTATATACTCTTAAAGCAGGAGGGGGCAATCTTGGAGCAGGAGGGGGCAGTTCTTCAGCACCTGTAGGAAGTTGGCTTGGGGTAGCAGGACCTTGGCAGGGTGAAAAGGTTACTGGTCATGCTATAGGGGAGAGTTGCTAAGTGACCTGACCACAAAATGTTCCTATACACTGGGTCCTACCTGGGTTGCTAAGAGACTTGACTGTAGGACGTTCTGGTAGGTTTATTCTCAAGAATTATCTATTATTATTGCTCTATGAACTGGGCCATCTAGTGCAACCAAGGTGGTGCTGAATCAATGGTTGGTTTCTTAGCATGTTTTCTATGGTGGCTTCCAGCCAGAGGCTCAATAGCATGTTTTCTATGGTGGCTTCCAGCCAGAGGCTCAGGTCAGGGTCTCGGTCCCTGACATCTCCTCCCTTTACTTTTATTTAGGACCAAGCAAGAGCTGAGGAGACTTAGAGGGGCGACAGGGGCTCCATCCCACAAGGACATTTTCCTGGAGGCGGCATCAGGAACCGTGGGCGTCCCCTCGGCCCCTGAGCTTACTGGAAAGGCGCAGTTTTGAGTGGGGGCGGAAAGGGATTCCTGCGCAACCGCCATGCAATGGAGTATGCCGCCGGGGTACTCAGGCTTATGGGAGGACTCCACCGAGTCCTTACCTCGCACAGTCCTGGCTGTGCCCTCTTTGCTCCTCAACACTTGAGCCCATGTCCCAAGCACATTAGCATCCCCGCCTGAGATTTGGGGAATGTGCAGGGGGGCTAGGGGCGATGCCCCTGTCCTCTAGGTCTAGCCGATGATAATGGACCTGAATGCGCTTCTCCGAGCTTTCTCTGAGCTGTGTTTGAACAAACCGCTTTAGTGGCGAGAAGGCCCATGGTCCAAAGGTTAAGATGATAATTAGGCCGACCAGTGGTCCAAGGAGGGAGGGAAGCAAGGTGGTGAGCCACGGAGAGGTGGAAAACCATGTTTGAAACCAACCAAGCTCCTTTTCTCTTTCTCGCTTACGCTTTTCTAATCCTTCTCTTACTTTGGCCATGCTATCTCTAGCGACCCCAGTGTGATCAGTATAAAAACAACATTCTTCCTTGAGGGCCGCACACAGGCCTCCTTGCTGGAGGAACAGCAAGTCTAACCCTCGGCGGTTTTGTAGGACAACCTCAGAAAGGGACGTGAGAGATGTTTCCAGGGCGGAAATGCCTTTCTCTAGTTGTTCTATATCCTCATCTATGGAGGCCCTAAGCTCAGAATAATATTTATTGGTTAAAACCATGGACGCTATGCCTGTCCCTGCCCCTGCGGTTCCTAATCCTAACAGAACAGCTAAGATGATGGTTGAGATAGGCTCTTGTTTTTGTCTAGGGAGGGACATCTCTTGGGCTGGTACACCTTCCCACAGGGCAGAAAACTGTTTCTGGGAGTAATATGTTAGGCGAGGAATAATCTGAACTAGAATACAGAACAGCGGGGAAGCAGCCGTGTTAAGCTCTAGGGAAATGCAAGGAGTTAGGCCATCGGTGCAGGCCCACCAGGTGTCGTTGGTGGGAAGGATGTATCCGGAGGTGTCTGTGCTGTGGAGAAAATCAGTGGTGTTACAGAAAGGCTGCAGGTAGGATGAGGGTTTGGCTCCTGCAGTGATCAGGCATCTGCCCTGTCCCGTAACCTGGGAGAGTGTTAATCGGGACTCAGGTGCTTGTTGCCACCTGTGGACGAGACCAAAAGTTGAATTTCTCCAGAATAGTCACTGTCGAGTATTCCTGGGTGGATTTGAATACCTCTTAAAGCTGAAGAGGCACGGCCAAGAATGAGGGCATGAGTGCCGGGAGGGGGAGGCCCCCAGACTCCGGTAGGAATTATTTGAGTGCCTTTGAGGGGGTCTAGTACTGTGTTGGTGGAGGAACAGAGGTCCAGGCCTGCGCTGCCAGGGGTGGCGCGCTGGAGGGATTGAATACCTGGCTTGGTTGGGGATCAGCCTGCAAGGCCCCCTGGGGCGCTCCCGGAGGTGTGGGGGCCAGGGACTGGCCCCGAGGGAAGTTTCCCGACTTCCGAGGGAGAAGCTGACGCCCCTGACTATCAGTCTTGGAACGGCACTCATTTGCCCAATGAAATCCTCGTCCGCATCGGGGGCAGAGAGAATTGGGCAAAGGGCGTGGAGTAACACCTGGGGAGGGCATGGTTGGAAGGGCTGCAGTTCCCCGGGGAGATTGTTTTTGAGGACACTCTCTGGAAAAATGACCAGGCTGTTTACAGGTAAAGCAAAGGCGATTTTGTGAAATGCCACCAGAGGGGCGAAAATTGGCTGCCTTAAGGGCTGCCCCAATGGCCAATCCAATAGCATGGGCGGAACCGACCCCCGCGCAGAGGCGGACATAATCAGAAAGGGTGGCTCTCTCCCGATGGGGGCGAAGGGCCTCTTGGCAAGCCGGGTTGGCATTTTCGAAAGCAAGGTGTTTAACGAAGGTACTTTCGTTTTCCCCGGAGCCGAGCAGCCTCTCTGCCGCATCATTAAGGCGGGAGATAAAATCACTATAAGGCTCGTCTGGTCCTTGCCGGACTTTTGCCAAGGAAGTGGTGGCGGAGCCCTTTTGAGGGAGCCGCTTCCAGGCCTTAAGGCCCGCCATTTGAATTTGTGTTAAGAGTCCCAGCGGAAAGGCCACCTGAGTTTCATTTTTATCATAAGGCGCCGTGCCTAGAAATTTGCCAACTGTCCAGTTTGGGGAAGTAGGGCTCTCGCTGTTACGGCGGGCTAGATCCCGAGCCTGTTCAGAATAATCAGTCTTCCACAGAACAAAATCTCCCCCAGAGAGGGTGGCACGGGCAATAAAATGCCAATCATTAGGAGTGAACCATGTCTCACTCTGGTTTTCAATCAAGGCCAGTGTAAACGGAGCCGTGGGTCCGTATTGACTGCAGGCGGCTTTGAGACGTTCAAGAAACCGAAGGTCTAGCCTTTTGTAGCGCTGGCCGTGGCCAGTAGTGGGCTCTTTACCCGTTCCTGTATCAGGATCGTCCTCCCCGCCCTCAGCTGGGTTTTCCTCCTCCCTTTCTAGGGGCGGCGGGGAATCTTCTTCCTCAGACTGAGAGGGACATTGAGTCTGACTGCGGGTGACCGGGAATGCCAGGCAGGGCTGAGTCTTTTTCTTAAATGAAATGGTTTTAGGTTGCTTATTTTGTAGTGCCAGGTCAGAGAGTTCCTGGTCTAGGGACCGAAGTTCCTTTAAGAGACTCAGGTGCTCGCGGCGCGCCTCCAGAGTGGCCCGCAACTGGCGGATGCTGTCAGGGAGGTTTGAAGGGACCGGTATGGCGATAGGAAGAGAGCCATGGTGCCCATCAAGGAGCGGGCCGCAGAATGGGTGTTTTTGGGGGAATTTGTATGGTGGCGGCTGGGAAAATTGGGGTCTTGGGTCCTGTCCGAGGCTATCAGGGTTATGATAATGAGCAGCCTCCTCCTCTAAAATGGCGGCGTTGCCAGGGTCAAGGGGTTTGGGGCCCTCAAAGTCTGCTAAGGAGGGATAAATTTGTTTAGGCGCGGAAGGCACTGTCCCCTGTTCCATATCTGACAATTCTACCACTGAGGGTGGGCCCTGAGAGGAAGCTCTGGAGGGGGGTCTACTCTGTTTCATAACCTCCTCTCCTTGGGAAATAACTGACTGAATATCGGGGGCAGGGGTGTGGGAGTGGACTTTTAAAATGTCATTAATTAAGTTCCAATAAGAAAATGTAACCACAGGCACCTTTTCCGGGCCGAAGGATCGATAATAGTCTTTGAGACAATCCCCCACACGAGCCCATCTTTTTACATCTCTTGTTCCTTCCTGTGGAAACCATGGACAACAATCATCTAAGCGATTAAAGAAAACTTTTAAATCTTTTTTACGAACCCTCACTCCTCGCGTCTTGAGTGCCTCCTTGATGCCCCTGACAAACTGGTCATGGGCTGAAATGCCCTGTCCCATGGTTCGGCGATCTGCCTAAGCCGAACTGCGTCCCTGTCACCGTTTCTCACCTTAATAGGCTTCTCTTGTGGTTGGGCCGGGTGCTCCCAAAGAGAATGATGACCTCCAAGCGCTTGGATCTTCCGACAGGGACGTTCTCGTCTCGTGAGGGAAGGTCGTGCCCCACGTTGGGCGCCAGTTGTCCCGACCCGCAGGACATCAACAGGGGAGACCACCTACGAGAGAGAATGAAGGGAAAGGGAGACGCAAAGAGGACAGCAAGACAAATGGGAGTCTGTTCAAGCTGCCAATTTATTTTGATTTTTCACACACTTATATACTCTTAAAGCAGGAGGGGGCAATCTTGGAGCAGGAGGGGGCAGTTCTTCAGCACCTGTAGGAAGTTGGCTTGGGGTAGCAGGACCTTGGCAGGGTGAAAAGGTTACTGGTCATGCTATAGGGGAGAGTTGCTAAGTGACCTGACCACAAAATATTCCTATACACTGGGTCCTACCTGGGTTGCTAAGAGACTTGACTGTAGGACGTTCTGGTAGGTTTATTCTCAAGAATTATCTATTATTATTGCTCTATGAACTGGGCCATCTAGTGCAACCAAGGTGGTGCTGAATCAATGGTTGGTATCTTAGCATGTTTTCTATGGTGGCTTCCAACCAGAGGCTCAATAGCATGTTTTCTATGGTGGCTTCCAGCCAGAGGCTCAGGTCAGGGTCTCGGTCCCTGACAAAGAAGTCTAGGACATTTTATTCTTTTACACCTTTTTTTTAAAGCAGGAAAACCTTTGCTTCTACCATCAGTCTTGAAGCAGAAATCCCAGAAAAGAGAATTTTATAATCAGTCAGAAAGAATTCCTACACGCATCATGTATCCCTTCCTCCTCATTTCCCATTTCTTAGGAGTCTCCACATTGTTTAATTGTAATCAAGTGCAACTAGCATTTTAAAGCTTCACACTGCTTTCACATTTATGTGATATGATGAGAAGATTAAGAATGGTTGAAACTCAAGAGTAAATACAGGAAACTTAAGAGTAGATGTAGAAATGTGACTCCACCAGGCTTTCATGGAGCACACATTACCCCAGTGGGCTTCATGTTGTGGCCATCCATGTATAGAAGAACAAACTAGAAGGTGCACTCTCCCAAACAACCCTCATTCTAGTCAGGCCCCTCTCCTGTACTCTGCTTTGCAATTCTGTAGCAGGAATCTAAACTCTGGTTTCCTTCCATTGCATTGGTGTTGTTTGACCTGACTTTCCCTCAGCATGGAACTTACGCATATGGCACTCAGGTGGCTGGGCCCTGCCTTTCCAGGGCCTGCACTTAGTATTCAATCTATTGTGGAGCAGAGGGATGTTCATGACCCATAGCAAAACTCCTCCCACGTCCCATAAAGTGACATGTTGTTTCTATTAAGGGATCATTTTCTTAAGTGAAATCATGACCAGTCATGATGGCATGGAAGTATACAGAGGCCAAGTGACTATGTGTTACTTTAATTACCAAAGAAGTAACTATTACGATTCCATAATGGTTCAAAGAAGAATTTTAAGACTGAAACATTGGTTTTTTTGTTTGTTTAGTTCAGAAGTAATTGAAATGGAATATGTAAATAGAGTCAAAGTGGACTTTTCCAAGTGAGAAAGAGAAGCCAATTGCACTTCGAAAGAAACTATATGACTATAGCAAGAAAGACATCGCCAATTAACAAATATTTATTTTCCTTTGCTATTTTCTGCTATTTATCCTGTTACATAGTAGTGGAATGAATTAGGAAGAGAGTGATGTAGAGTGCATGGTTTTCCATTGCAACACAAACTCTATCTGTCTATCTATCTATCTATCTATCTATCTAACTATCTATCTACCTATATTTTTGCTGTTCCCGGGGTTTGAACTCAGGCTTGGACACAGTTCCTGAGCTTTTTTTGCTTAAGGCTAGTACTCTGTCACATGAGCAATAGCTCCACTTCCAGCTTTTTGGTGGTTAAATGAAGAGAAGAGTCTCACAGATTTTTCCTGCCCAGGCTGGCATAGAACCTCGATCCTCAGATCTCAGCCTCCTGAATAGCTAGGATTACTGGCTACAGCCACTGACTTCCAGCTTACTTTCCCTATAGTCTTAAACTATATAGGAATCAACTCTTTGGTAAGCTTTTTTCAATTTTTATGTTTATATTACTAATGATTATTTTGTCTCTATTTTCCTATCTTATGATTATTTAATTATAAGACAATTGTTTATTTTTTTTTTGATTAGTTATTTAAGGGACGGGTCTTTGGGGCTTTATATCATAGGATCCAAAGGTAGCACTAATGTCTGTGAACCTTAAAATTATACTACCACTTTTTTGATGAACAAAGCTCATTAGAAACTGGAGCCTGTGGCTCAGGCCTGTAATCCCAGATCCTCATGAGTTTGGAGGATTGTGCTTTGAAACCCGCCCTGGGCAGGGAAGTCCATGACATCCATCCTCCATGAACCACCAAAGTACCAGAAATTGTGCTATTTCTCATGGGGTAGCAGGCCAGCATGGAGTGATAAAGCTAAGGGACATAGCCCAGTCTCTGAGTTCAATTTTCAGTGCTGGCTCAAAAACCAAAACCCCACCAAAACACAAATGACCTGAAAGACTCTAGTCCCTGTGCGTAGGAACTAATAATTTGTCCTACTACTGTGAAGGGAAGAGCTTCTGAGTTCTTACAAAAACTATCTTTAAGTATTTGTGCAAAGGAGTTGCCATTTGACAAAGAAGTTTATGAATATGGCCCATCTTAACCCACCTCACCCCTTTCAACATTCTTGCCCCTCCTTCCTCTGCCCAGCCCTTCCGTTTTCTTACTTTTGTAATACGTACAATGAATTCTTGACTACAATTCCCCCCTTCCCCTTCATTTGTCTCCCACTCTCCCCTTGCCCCCACTTGATGAGCTGCTGTTTTTCACCTTTATGCTTTGGGAAGTAATGATAAGCACCACCCCCCCGCCGCCAGTACTTCCTCAGAACTTTCTAGATTCCTAAGAGTGGTCATTGTAAATGTCTAACACAAGAATAAATAGGATAGCAAGATATGAGAGGGTTAAAGACATGCTTTAATCATAATCTTTGTGATTCGAATAAAGAAATATTGTTGAATAAAGACACTGCACATTCCTGTTGGATATTTCTCACAGAGTGAACACAGTGCTGTCCCAACTCTTTTACTTTATTTAAGTTTTTGGCTCATCACTGGTATTTGTTTCATAATCTAACAAAAAGATCACGTGTCTCTTGCTAGCAAAAGCTGCAGAGGAGGGAATGCTTATTCTATGTGTAGAGAGAGAAGGAAGGCTGGAGAGATGTTTGTGCTTCTGGAGAAGCTTTTTTTTTTTTTTTTTAATAAACGCAGGCCATGTTTGCCACCTCCCGAATTTTGCGCTACTCTTTTGGCTGTCCTAGCTTTGACTTAGTTTGTTTTATGTTCTCGTTTGGTTATTATCTTGAACATCCCATCTAATTTCCATCTTATTCATTTTTGTGTTGCAGCTTCTGACAACTGTCTTGAGTCCACACTTCTCTAGATTTTTATACCTAGCAGCCATTTGGCTTCTACTTTTCCTGGTCTCTCTCTTCCTCTCTCACTACCTGTGCCTAATGTTGAGGTTATAGTATCCAAAATAGCTCAGGCCGCAGCCACCTTGGTGTGTTCATGCTATCTGTCCCTACCTGCCTCAGTGTCTGTACCTTTTGGCTGGTTTCACTCAGATTATGGCCAGAGAATGGCTGAAGTAAATAACAGGAAGGAAGAAAGGAAATGTATGGTGATTAGCAGTTCTTTGAGGGAAATGTTTACCTTTATTCACAAACAGTGTATGTGTTGGTAGTTTTCCTATTGCCAGAGAAATAGAGGTTGATTCTAAATGTTAGTTTTTAACATGAGAATCTTAAGCATTATATGTTATAACTCTAAGAAATGTTAGGTGTTTCAGAATCATTAAAAAATATTTATTGTTTTTTTCTCCTTTATTGTCAAAGTGAAGTACAGAGGGGTTACAGTTTCATATATAATGCAGTGAGTACATTTCTTGTCAAATATTTTAGCTCCTCCTCCCCTCCACATGCCTACCTCTTCCCTCCTGCTTCCCCTTCCACCCACGAGTTGTACGGTTGGTTTACACCAAATGGTTTTGTGAGTATTGTGTTTGGAGTTGTTTGTCTTTTTATCCTTTGTCTATTGATTTTGATATTTACTTTCTCTTCCCTAGCTCTAATACACGAATACACAGTATCCAGGGTACTCAGATGAGATACAGTGATAGTGGGGGTAAAACCACTGGAAGGGAATATGAGAGAAAATAAAAAGGGTACGGATTCATATCGCATGTTGAAAATAATTACAATAATGATATACCACTTGTTTCCATAACATGGAGCTCATTTCACTTAGCATCATCTTAAGTGTCCATAAGGGCATAGCTATTGGGCTATTATGACTTCTGCTTTGACTAGCCTAAACATGTACTAATTATTCCAAAAAAATTTACTAAGTGAAGTGAGCCAGACCTAAAGAAACATAGACTGTATTGTTTTCCTCATAGGAAAACCTTTTTTTTTTCTTATTTATTGTCAAAGTGATGTACAGAGAGGTTACAGTTACATATGTTAGGCATTGGATACATTTCTTATACTGTTTGTTACCTCCTCCCTCATTTACCCTCCCCTCCCCCTGCCCCTCTCCCCCCAAGAGTTGTTCACTTGGCTTACACCAGTTTTGAAAGCATTGCCTTTGTAGTCGTTTGTCTTTTTATCCTGTGTCTCTCGGTTTTGGTATTCCCTTTCACTTTCCTAATTCTAATACCAGTATATACAGTTTCCAAAGTACTCAAATAAGATAAACTGATAGTGAAGGTACAACCGCAGGAAGGGGATACAAGAGCATCATCAACAGTAGAAGCTACAGTTACACATGGCATGTTGAAAGCAATTACAGCAGTGATATAACAGTTGTTTCCATAAAATGGAGGTTGTTTCACTTAGACTCATCTTATGTGTTCATAAGAGTATTGCTATTGGGCTCTTGTGATCCTCTGCTGTGACTAGCCTAAACCTGAGCTAACTATTCTCTATGAGGGAGAGCATAGAATCCATGTTTCTTTGGGTCTGGCTCACTTCACTTAGGATAATTTTTTCCAAGTCCTTTCATTTCCTTACAAATGCGGCAATGTCATTCTTTGAGACAGAGGTATGAAATTCCATTGTGCATATGTACCACATTTTCCTGATCCATTCATCTACTGAGCGTTACTGGGTGGGATCCATATTTTAGCTATGCCAAATTGTGCTGTGATGAATATTGTTGTGCTGGTGGCTTTTGTGTGTTCTTCTCTGTGGTCTTTGGGTAGATGCCAAATGTGGGGCTGCTGGATCATAAGGGAGCTCTATGTTTACCTTCTGAGAAATCTCCATACCACTTGCCAGAGTGGCTGAACAAGTTTACATTCCCACCAACGATGACATAGGGTTTCCTTTTGTCCACATCCCCTCCAACATTTATTATTGTTAGTTTTCTTGATATAGGTCATTCTTACTGGGGTGAGATGGAATCTCAATGTTGTTTTCATTTGCATTTCTTTTATGGCCAGAGATGTAGAGCACTTTTTCATATGACTCTTGGCCATTCTCATTTCCTCATCAGACAAGTCTCTTTGTAAGTCTTTAGCCCACTTGTTGAGGGGGCTGTTGGTTCTTTGCGGTTTTATTTTGGAGGAATTTAATTTTTTGTAATTCTGCATATATTTTAGATATGAGGTCTTTGTTCATTGTATGGCTGATGAAGATCTTTTCCCAATCTGTAGGCTTTCCATTCATCTTGTGAGCTATGTCCTTTGCCCTGCAGAAGCTCAGCAATTTGATGCAATCCCATTTGCTTGTCCTTTTTTTGATTTGTAGCATTTATGGCTCTTTGTTAAGGAAAGTCTGTCCTGTGCCATGGAGCCCAAGTGTTTCTCCTACTTCTTTTAGTGCTTTCAAGGTATCTGTTATAATTTCAAGATCTTTGATCCATGTGGAATTGATTTTGGTGCAGGATGGTGCAGGATATAGTTTTGCTTTGTTGTGGGTGTTGAACCAGTTATAAATTTCTGGATTGCTTCCTCAATTTCATTAAAAAATGGTGTTGGGATATTAGTGGGTATTGCATGGAATTTGTAGATAGCTTTTGGCAATATTGCCATTTTGACTATATTAATCTTCCCAATCCAGGAGCATGGGAGGTTTTTCCATTTCCTTAGTTCTTTTTTTTTTTTTCAAATTTTTATTATCAAAGTGATGTAGAGAAAGGTTACAGTTTCATATTTTAGGCACTGGATACATTTCTTGTACAGTTTGTTACCTTGTTCCTCATACCCCTCTCCCTCCTCCTCCTTCCCTTCCCCCCCCCCCACGGAGATGTTCAGTTCACTTACACCAAACAGTTTTGCAAGTATTGCTTTCGTAGTTGTTTGTCTTTTTTTACCCTGTGTCTCTCAAATTTGGTATTCCCTTTCAATTCCCGATTTCCAATACCAGTATACACGGTTTCCAATATAGGCAGATAAGATTACAGGGATAGTGTAGGTACAACCACAGGAAAGTGATACAAGAACATCATCAATAATAGAAGCTACAGATACACATAGGACGTTGAAAGTAGTTACAACTGTTTCCATAACATGGAGTTCATTTCACTTAGCATCATCTTATGTGTTTATAAGGGTATAGCTATTGGGCCTTGTGATGCTCTGCTATGACTTGCCTAAACCTGTACTAATTAGCCTTAATTTTGTTTTTTATGCTTTTAAAGTTCTAATCATAGAGGTCTTTCACTTCTTGGTTAAGGTTATTTCTAGGTATTTTATGTTTTTGAGACTATTGCAAAGGGAGTTGCTTTCCTGATTTCAGCCTCTGTCTTCGTGTTATTAGCATATAGAAAGGCTGTTGATTTTCGAGGGTTTATTTTATATCCTGCAACTTTGCCAAAGTTTTGGATCTGCTCTAGTAGCTAGGGAGTAGTGTCTATGGTGTTCGTTAGGTATAGGATCATGTAATCTGCAAAGAGAGAAAGCTTAACTTCATCTTTTCCTATTTGGATCCCCTTTTTGTTTTCTTCTTGCCTAATTGCTCTGGCTAGGAATGTTAAAGTGGAGGGGAGAGAGCAGACATCCCAATCTTGCTCCTGATTTTCAAAGGAATGGCTTTAGCTTTACACAATTTAGAATTATGCTTGCTGTTCGTTTGTCATAAACTGCCTTTATTATATTCAGGAATGTTCCTTGGAATCCCAATTGCTCCAGGATTTTTATCATAAATGGGTACTGGATTTTATCGAACGCCTTTTCTGCATCCAGAGATATAACCATGTGGTTCTTTACCTTGCTCTGGTTGCTGTGGTGGATTACATTAATTGACTTGCGTATATTGAACCAACTTTGCATCCCTGGGATGGATCCAGTTTGAACATGGTGTATGATATATTTGATGACCTGTTGAAGTCGATTGGCCAGAATTTTGTTGAGAATTTTTGCATCTATGTTCATCAGGGAAATCGTTCTATAGTTCTGTTTCATTGATGAGTCCCTGCCTGGTTTTGGGTTGAGGGCTATACTGGCTTCATAGATTAAGTCTGGTAGTGAACGTTCTCTTTAAATTTCATTGAAGATTTTGAGAAATATTGGTGTGACTTCTGTTTTGAAGGCCTTGTAGAATTCTGCTGTGAATCCATCTGGACATGGGCTTTTCTCTGATGGGAAATCACTTATTGCTGTTTCTATTTCAAGGCTGGGTATGAGTCTGTTTAGAAGGTTTAAATCTTCATGGTTGAGTTTGGGGGTATCAATTTTTTCTAGAAAATCATCCATTTCTTCCAGGTTCTCGAATTTGTTGGCACAAAGGTTTGCAAAATAGTCCCTTATTGTGTTCTGAATTTTGGTTGTTTCTGTGGTGATGTTACCTGTTTTATCTCGGATCTTGTTTATGTGGGTGTGCTGCCATCATTTTTTGGTCAGGTTTGCTAGGAATTTGACTATCTTGTTAATATTCTCAAAGAACCAAGTCTTTGTTTTGTTGATTGTTGCGATGGTTTTTTTTCTCTCTCTAGTATATATAATTCTGATTCGATTTTAATTATTTGCTTCCATCTATTGACTTGGGGTATGGCTTCTTGTTCTCTTTTGAGAAGATTAAGGTGATTCCGTAAGTTGTTGAGTTGCTGTTTATCCAGATTGTTGGTGTAGGCACTCAGATATAAATTTTTGTCTGAGTACTGCCTGTGCTGTGTCCCAAAGGAGGTGGTACTTTGTGCACTCACCTTGGTTGAATGCCATAAACATTTGAATTACTGGTCTAATTTCTTCAATGACCCACTGATGGTTCAGCAGTGTGTTGCTTAGTCTCCATGGATTGTATCATTTTGTGTGGTGGCTGTTTGAGTTGAGCTTTAATTTTAATCCATTGTGGTCTGAGGGAAGGCAGGGAATGATTTTGATACTTCTGAATTTGTACAGATTTTCTTTGTGCCCTAAGATGTGATATATTTTGGAGAATGTTTCATGGGCTGCTGAAAAGAATGTGTATTCTGGTATTGCTTGATGGAATATTCTGTAGATGTTGGTTAAGTCTAGTTGGTCTATGCAGTTGATTAGTTCTGTGGATTCTTTGTTCAGTGAAAAGAGAAACAAAGAAAAATACTGGAAGACAAATGCACAAAACACAAAACAATTAACAACCCAACCCCCGAAAAAGGAAATAAAGAAAGCCGATAAAACAAAACAAAAAAAAAAAAGAAAAGAAAATACCAACGACGTCTCAGAAATGAAAAATAGAAAAAAAAAAGTTTAAAAAATGTTTTTAAAAAATGGAGTGTTCCTTGTTTGGGTGGGTTTTCTCCAGTCTCTGGTTTCCTTGCAATTGTCTGTAGTCTATTTTGCTGCTTGGCTGGTTTGACTTGCTTTCAGTTTTCAGGGGGTTGATCTGCTCTGACCCTCCTCGCCTGTTAGGGAAATCCTGGGGCTCTGTGGTTCGCACAGCTTTCAGGAAGGGCTTGGGGGTCCTCCTTAGATGGAGATTGTTTAGGAGTAAAGGAAGCAGCGGTTGGTTAGGACAATCAGGTTCTGGGTCTCCCTATAGTTGGAGGCATTCACTATGGTCTTCCTGGGGTGGAGAATTCTCGGCTTCTATTGCTGTGGTGGATGCAACAGGGGACGACAAATACTCTTCCCTCCACCTTGTGAATGCTTCTGATGCCATATGGCAGGGTTGGGCTCAAGATCCACCTGTTAGTGTTCCTACGCAGTATGTGTGTGTGATCATGAACACACTGGAGTCGCAAGTATGCACAATCCCCACGTCTTTCTGCAGAGATGTCCAATGAT
Organism: Perognathus longimembris pacificus; assembly: GCF_023159225.1. Taxonomy (NCBI): domain Eukaryota; kingdom Metazoa; phylum Chordata; class Mammalia; order Rodentia; family Heteromyidae; genus Perognathus; species Perognathus longimembris. The sequence goes on along the minus strand of NW_025959233.1, from coordinate 38,001 downwards.
GCATAGTGGGCTGGGTGGACTTTGACAGCGCACATGGAGGTATATCATGTGTACTCATGGAGGCAGAGTATCTTGCTGTGGAAGTGAACCCTGGGTTGATGAGAAGGAAGGTCCCGCTTGACAGTTCACAGATGCAACTTGTCGGGTTTACTGTTTTCTGAGGAGATCACCTCTGTTCCTGCTTCTATTCCACACAACCTGAAGCTATCTATTAGGTATTTAAAAATAAATATGACTCTGTGTTTGTGTGTATTTGTGTATTTGTGTATGAAAGAGAGAGAGTATTCATATACATATGTGCACTAGTACTTGAGCTCAGGGCATCTTTCTTTATTTTATGTTTATTGTACAGGTGGTATACAGAGGGGTTACATTTACATACCTAAGGTAATGACTACATTTCTTGTCAAATTGCTACCTTGTCCCTCATTTTTCTCCCAGCTTCCCTCTTCCCATATCCCCCCCCCCAATTTTCCAGTTATTTTACAACATATCTTGTAATTAATACTGTTGCATTGGTTCACGTTTTACCATTTGTCTATACATTGGAAAACAAAAGCCAACAACATCTGTTAAATAAAAAATAAAAATAAATCTTTAAAAAATGGAGTCTTCCTTGTTTGGGTGGGCTTTCTCCAGTCTCTGGTTTCCTTGCATTGGTCTGTAGTCTATTTTGGTGCTTGTGTGGTTTGACCTGCTTTCAGTTTGCAGCGGGTGGATCAGCTCTGACCCTCCTCCTCTGTTAGTGAAATCCTGAGGCTCTGTGGTTCGCACAGCTTTCACATAGGACTTGGGTGTCCTCTGTAAATGGGGGACGTGAACAGTCTTGGGAGCCCTGTCTCCTCCCATCTGCTGTGAGACTAGTGCCTTTATCCCCTGGCTTTGGAGAGGCTGTGGACTCAGCAGGGCGGTTGGCTCTGGCCTGGTTTACCTGTCTGAGAGTTGCTTGCCTAGGGGTGGTTCCTCCCTCATGGGCAGGATGGCCTCCTGAGCATAGCTGGCTATGGAATTCAGCTCTATTTTGGGCTGGGAATTAGGCTTCCTCTGAGATGGGGCCATTTATCTGTCTCGGGAACTGTTTGTTCTCCTATCTGGTTGTTCCTTGCTGCCGGTAGCTGCTTGCCACTTTCCGTTTTAATTTAGAAATTCTGGCGGGCAGGGCGGGCACCTCTGGCTGAGTTCACCTGAGTTGTGAACTGTGGCCTGGATGAGCTTCCCACCTGGGCAGGGGTTGTTCTTCTGGGTGGAGCTGGCCCTCATTGGTCTGTCCCTCTTGCTCTTTTCAAAGGTGGCCCCTTTGTCCTCGCTTTCCCCAAGCCGGGTTTATTTCCAGTCTGGTCTGACCCTATGCCAGTGTCAGAGATGGTGCTTTGCTCTGGCAGTGGGGAAAAGGCTACCGATGCTTTTCTGTGGGCACGAGTGTGCATATCTTTTGTGGGTTACTCATGCTTTTTCTGCCATTTCGGCCTGTCCATGCTCAGCCTGCGATCCACGTCTGTCTGCCACCATCTGGAGGATTTCACCTTGGTCACTTCTGGGTGGTTTAGGTCCATGAACTGTGAGACGCTGTGCCAGCGCCGGCACTGGCTTGGCAGAGGGATGCGGCCCAGAAATCAAATCTGTGTTTTCAGGCCAGCAATGTCAATTTTTCCTTCCTGGACAGAATCCCTGTACTCTTATAACTTACTTGGGCCGTCTTTCTAGGAATAAAAGTTTCTGGAGTGGTAAAACTGGGGTGTTGGAGAGAGCTTAACTAGGGCTCTGCTGCTCCTCTGCTCAGGGAAAATATTTTTAAATTGCTATGTGCTGATGGTTCATGCCTAGCTATTTGGAAGACTCAAAATTGAGGATTGCAATTGGAAGCTAGCCTGGGCAGGAAAGTCACTGAGATACTTGTCTCCAATTGACCACCAAAAGAAAACAAAACAATACAGCAGAAAGTGGAGCTTTGTGAGAGTGCTAGCCTTAAGCACAAAAGAACAGGATCATTGGACAGACCAGAACTGGCACCAAAATCCCAGAGACCTAGTGAAATGTTCATTGTGACTAAGCCTGCCTTATTATTTAGAGCTAGAAATGGGCTGTTAAGGTCTTGGGAAAAACTAACTGGGTATCAAACTAATTAAAGTCTTCAAAATAACTAAAAGTGTATAAAAAATGTAGTCTATAATCAGTGGTGTCCAATATTAATGGATTTAACCCTATATTATGATGGGTATTTGAGTTCATAATTCCCCGTTGGTTTAGTCTTTGCAGCCTCTATAGTAGCAGCCCCCCATTTTGTTTGAGAAATTAGTATTTGACTTTCTTTCTTTTTCTTATGTAATTTGGTGAATTCTCTGCTGAGAATTATGATACCTTGTAGAAAGCTGTTGACACACCAATTAGGTGGTTTTCCTGAAGCTAAATGACCCCTGTCAGTTGTTAGGTCAACTGTGAGAATTTATCCCTTCTGCAGGTGAGCTTTTCCTGGCCATTATTTTTAAGGACCATCACCCTCGCTCATAAAGATGGGTTCAGGTACTGCAGCCATGTTTACTAGTAAATACTTTGGGTGTTGGCTAAGCTCTCCTGGGGCTACAAAAATCAGAGACCCACTCAGGTGGGTCTAAAAGAAACAGTGGTGTCAAGACTCTGGCTAATTCCTCCCTTTAGGTGGCTGTCCATGTGTCCTGTTGGATGTGTAACAACATCCTGTGCTTTGACCTAGGAGCCGGTTGCATCCGTAATTCTACAACCAAACATGTTTCCAGATGCTTTCAATGTCCTGCTTGGACAGTTCACAGAGGCTGCTGTGTCGGGTTTACTGTTTGCTGAGATCACCTGGGTTCTTGCTTCTATTCCACATGGCCTCAAGCTATCTATTGGGTATTTAAAAATAAATATTACTCTGTGTGTGTGTGTGTGTGTGTGTGTGTGTGTGTGTGTATGTGTATGAGAGAGAGAAAGTATCCATCTACATATGAGTATTAATTCTTGAGCTCAGGGCATCTTTCTTTATTTTATGTTGATTGTCAAGTTGATGTACAGTAGGGTTACATTTACATACCTAAGGTAATGAGTACATTTCTTGTCAAACTTGCTATCTCATACCTCATTTTTCTCCCACCTTTCCTCCTCCTGTATTTCCCCCTCCCTCCAATTTTACAGTTAGTTTACAACATATCTTGTAGTTATTACTGTTGCATTGGTTCACGTTTTACCATTTGTCTCAACATTTTGAAGTTCCCCTTCCCTTCCCTAATTCAGACAAATATATATATATATATATATATATATATATATATATATATATATATATATATACCGAGGGTATCAAAATCAAAAACAGTGACAAAAGGGGCTAAACCATAGGGAAGATTAGCAAAAGGAAAAAGGAATGATTTCATTTAGCACGTTAAAAATAACAACAATGATAAACCACTTGTTTCCGTATCTTAGAGTTTGTTTCACTTCACATCATCTTATGTGATCATAGGTACTTAACTACTGAGCTATGGTGTTTAACAATGGCTTTCAAGGCCCCCTGGCACCCTGCTAACATGCACACATAGCCTTCCTTCCAGTCTGAGCCCGCCTATTGTGCCACCTGTGCTGACCTCGAACATTCTCAGTGTTGTGTGTGTAATCAGAGGCTAGCTACAGTTTTTTCACATTGCATTCTTGAATTCCTCCAATGAGATTTTGCTTAAATAGTCATGCAGTGTAGGGTTTATTGAAATATATAGTCTTCAGTCTTTGGACACATTTGTTGGAGAAGTTCATCTTTTTGTTAGGTTAAACATTTGTTTTCATGTAGTATCCATCATTTGATTCTGGACATCATCGCCATCCATTGTCATTAAAAAGCAGAAATACCTCTTTTTATGACAGTTCTTCCGATGTTTGAAATCACAGATTGTATTTCCCACTACTTTCAGAATAAATGTTTTTATTTTTAGGATTAATGCCCTTGGATTATTAGGGAGTTTGAGTTTGTTTTTCCTTAGAGTGCTTGCTTGCAATACCAGATCTGAATAAAGCTGCAGTTTGGTCAGAGAAGAAAACTTCAGTTCTGCATATCATACTGCATACTAAGGAACCTCCTGTTGCAGTCATATTCTTTCTTTACTTGTACTTCTGTCCACAGATATAGAGGTCCATGCTGATTTAAACTTCTGATTATTTTCATATATGCCACTAATTCCTGCCTTCTCTACTCGTCATTGTACAAGTTTTAAAGGGAAGGAGTACACTGAAGCTTTTTCTATCATTTAATTGGAGGAAAGAGTCTCATAGACTCCTCTACCTGGGCTGGCTTCCAAATGTGATCCTCAGATCTCAACCTCCTGAGTAGCTGGGATTATTGGCATGAGCCACTGGTGCCAGGCAACTTGTCACATTGTTTTTACCACCAAATGTCCATCCAGTTTGTAGAAAATCAAACTTTGGCTTTGTCAGGATTGATTGCAATCATGATCATTTCCATGATTTCCAACTCTGGGCTTCATAGGACTAGGAAATTTGGTTAAAACTGCCTCGTTCATGCCAAATCTTAGGTCCTTTTGACTCTGTGATGATAGTGTGCTAGAAATGAGACTGGAGGGAAGAACTCAGAGGCCCCTTCATCTTCTGCTTTTGTTGCTCTCAATCTGTTTATGAGGGCCTTTAGAAGTGTCTTCTTAGCCACGATGCTTGCATGAAGCATCTTTCCTGAATAGCCATACTTTTAACTATGGTCCTCCAGAGAATGCTCCCTTTTCATGTTAGCAAATGATACAAGGAAGAAGGTTTTCAAGGTTCAATAAATTACATGTGCATGAAATCAAACAGATGTAAGCACGTTTATTAGTGGAAAATTTGTGAATGGTGAGTCACAATTCACAACAGCAATGTACCTTTTAGGAAACCCAAGAGGTTTAGAAAATTAAAATGTATTCCTTTGGAGCAGAATATATGTACATATAAGTTCATCAGAAAAATATTTTCCTCTTAAATAATATGGTTAAGAGCAATTAGTTCTAAGGACTGATGTTTTCTACCATGGAAATAGGGAGGGGACATAATTTACAACTTTGCAGGAATTTAGTTGACATTGTCCAGGGTTAGTAAAGTGAATCTAACGTGAAGCGTGCTTGCCTAGCAAGCATGAAGCCCTGGGTTCAATTCCTCATCACCACAGAAACAGAGAAGGACAGAAGTGGTGCTGTGGCTCAAGTTTCAGATTGCTAGCCTTGACCAAAATAAGCCAGGGACAGTGCTCAGGCCCTGAGTCCCAAGTCCCAGGACTGACAAAACAAAAACAAACCCAACAACATAAAAAAACACTCCAAATGGGAAACAGAGGCTGGACAAATCCAGCCCCTGCCTCATGAGACTTCCAGGCTTCATTCAAGGACTGCCATCTAACACCAAGGGAGCCTACTGCTAGCCTTCTCCAGGAGGGGCCACATTTCTGCCTTTTATCCCTAATGTCGATGCCCTTTACCAGCAGGAAGCAGCCAGAGAGTCATCGTCCTTTTCCATACCTATTAAAATGCTGGAATGTCAGGTCCCTCCTGGAGGGCTCCAAGCAGATGCCCCCACCTTATTAAGTGTCCACCCAGTTACTGGGTAACCAGCAGGCCTGGAGGCAGGTACCTTCCCCTTCCCTGAGGTCACATCCTGGCCCAATCAACCTGGCCCAATCCCCTGCCCTAGATTAGGCAGGGCTGGCTGAGGGTCACCCAGTCTCTCCCTCCTCTCCCTTCTCTTTGGCAATGAATCATCACCACCACAGGCCAGCTGTTCTGTAATAAACTTTTCTCTCCTGCTTTAAAATAAATATCAAAAAAGGAAAACAGAGCTGAGCTCAAGTGGTAGAGCATTGGCCTGAAGGACGTCAAAGCTTAGGACAGTGCTCATGTGGAGTTCAAGCACAGGCTTCCCGTCCCTACCCCAATGCTTATAATTACGAAGATATGTATATATTTTTTTCCTTGATTGAAATTTAGTACCTACATAAATTTGACAGTATACATTTTAACCTTCCCAATGATAAATATCATCTTTCTACGGGGGTCGGGGGAAGAGGGGGAGATGGGGAGAGGGAATGAGGGAGGTAACAGTACAAGGGGGTATGGGAGGGGAGGGGGAGGGTATGCTGAATGATGGAGGTAACAAACAGTGCAAGGGGAAGGGGAGGGGGGAGGGCAAGGGAGAAAGATGGAAGTACGAAACAGTACAAGGTGAAGGGGAGGGAAAGGGGGAATGATAGAGGTAACAAACTGTACAAGGGGGGAGGAGAGGGGGATGGGAGAGGAATGGGGAGGGGAATGATGGAGGTACCAGTACAAGACGGAGCGGGAAAAGGAGGGGAATGATGGAGGTAACAAACAGTACAAGGGGAGGGGGAGGGGGAAATGATGTAGGTAACAACCAGTACAAAGGGGAAGGGGAGGGGGGAGGGCAAGGGAGAAAGATGGAAGTACGAAACAGTACAAGGTGGAGGGGGAGGGAAAGGGGGAATGGTAGAGGTAACAAACTGTACAAGGGGGGAGGAGAGGGGGATGGGAGAGGAATGGGGAGGGGAATGATGGAGGTACCAGTACAAGACGGAGCGGGAAAAGGAGGGGAATGATGGAGGTAACAAACAGTACAAGGGGGATGGGAGGGGAGAGGGAGGAGGGAGGTGGAGCGATGGAGGTAACAAACAGTACAATGGGGAGGGGAGCTGAGGAACTATGGAGGAAAAAACTGTACAAGGGGAGAGGAGGTAGGGTGAGGGGAATGATGGCGGTAACAAACAGTACAAGGGGGGAGGATGTTGTGGTCAGCTGTACCTTTAAGGGGCCACAGCTGACCTCAGCCTGTCCCTCTCCTTCCTGTCTTTAACCGGAAGAGAAGGAAGTCTGACATCATTTGAGGGACAGCTCCTTGGGACCAATCATGGGCCCCTCTCTCGTGCCTGCCTTTGGAGTATATCTGGGAGGTTCCTCATTTGAATAAACAGAAGCTCTAGAGGTTTTCTCCAGGGACCCACACGCCCGTGTCGTTCTTGGCGGCTTTTGGGCACCCTGCGACCACACGCCACCGAGGCTACCCGTGGCCATCACTCCCTCGTGAGTGGTAATGGACCACCCAGGAAGGGGCGGACAAGCCCATTCCCCCCCCAAGCAAGGGGAATTCGACAGAGAGACGAGGCTACCTGTGGCCATGGCTCCCACGTAAGAGTGATAAAGGGCCACCCAGGAACAGGCAGACAAGCCCCTTCCCCCACCCAAGCTAGGGGAAGTCGAGAGAGAGAGCCCACAGAGGGGAGGGGGGAGGGAGGGGGGAGGGGAGCGATGGAGGTAACAACATTACAAAGGAGAGGGGAGCTGTGGAACTATGTAAGTAAAAATCTGTACAAGGGGAGAGGTGGCGGGGTTGGGGGAATGATGGAGGTAACAAACAGTACAAGGGGGGGGACTGGGGAGGGAGGAGGAGGGGGTATTATGGAGGTAACAAACAGTACAAAAGGGTAGGGGGAGTGGAGAGGGAGGGGAGGAGGAAAGATGGAGGTAAAAAACATTAAAAGGGGGTGGGGGAGGGGGGAAATGGAGATAATAAACAGCATGAGGATGGAAAGGGAAGGGGGATGGGGAATGATGGAGGTAACAGTACAAGGGGGCAGGAGGAGGAGGATGGGGAGGGTGCACTGATGGAGGTAACAAACAGTACAAGACATGTACTCAAGGCCTAACGTATGAAACTATAATCACTCTTTTCATCACTTTGACAGTCAATAAGGGAAAAAAGTGACAATAATAGATGCGGGAGGGTGGGGGGATATGGCCAAAGGGAACTCTCCTACAGTTAGTGGGAATGTAAATTTGTTCAACTATTCTTGAAAGCAGTATAAAGGTTCCTCAAGACACTAAACATAGAAATTTCCTATGACCCAGCAATTCCAGTCCTGGGCATTTATCCAATTAACCACAAACCACACTAAGGCTACCAGCACTGCATGTTCATTGCAGCATTGTTTAGCATATCCAAGATATGGGATCACCCAGATGCCCCTCGATTAAATTAATGGATCAATAAAATGTGGCATATATATACAATGGAATTCTATGCTTTCAGCAGAAAGAATGATATTGCTCTAATCATAAGGAAATGGAAGTACTTAGTGTGACTTTTTCCTAATTTTTTCTAAGGGAAGAGAGCCAGACCCAAAGAAACAAAAAAGCTATGTTCTCCCTTATTGGTATGAATTAGTATATGTCTTGGATAGTCCTAGCAGATGATCACAATAGCTCAATAGCTATATACAGATATAAGATATAAGATATAAGATGATGCTAGGAGAAATGGTTCCAAAATATGGAAATAAGTGGTTTATCATTATGTTGTTAGTTTCACCCTACTGTGTGATTTTTTTTCTTTTTTCATCTGTTCATTTTCACTATGACTTAGCCCCTGTTGTCACTGCTGATTCTGGTACCATGGCAATTTTATATATGTCTTTCTGAATTAGGGAAGGGAAGAGGAGCATCAAAATGGTGAGATAAAGGATAAAATGCGAACCAATGCAACAGCAATATTTACAAGAAAATATGTTGGAAATTAACTGTACAAATTGAGGTGGGGTAATTGGAAAGGAGGGAAGGTAGGAAATAAATGAGCAAGTGGTAAGAAGTTGGACAAGATATGTATTCACTATCTAATGTATGTAACTGTACCCTATATGTACTTCACCTTGACAGTAATAAAAAAAGACAAAAATTAATCAAAGTGAGCGAGACCAAAAGAAACATATGTTGCATGGTCTCCTTCCTTTACAGTCATTAGAATGGGCCTAGGAATCTACAGGGAAACACTGGATGGTAAAAGACAAATCATACCACTTATACATGATATATTATACAGGACTCTAGCCATTCAAACAGTGAGACCAAAGAAGGATATTCTTAGGAGAGGATCACAATAGGTCAATAGCTATGTGCACATGATAATACAAAAGGATGTTTATTGAAGTGAACTTCAAGAAATGGAAAGGAGATTTTTTTATTTGAGTTTTTATGATTTTTCCCCTTTTGTTGTTTTTGGTGATTTCTGTGCTTTTTGCCTTGTATGTAAGTTTATCTGTGTTGGGAGAGTAAAGGGAACTACAGAAATGGTGAAACAAAATGTGAACAAATGTACCAGGGATACTCATCAGATACTGTGTTGAAAATTAATCTGTATAACTTGGGGATGGTTTGAGGCAGGGGGGAGGGAATGGGGGAGTAAATGAAGGAAGAGGTCACATTGTTCAAAAAGAAATGTACTCAGTACATGACCTATATAACTATAACCCCTTTGTACATCACCTTTACAATAAAAGTAAATTATAATAATAAAAATAAAAATTGAGAAACAGATATGAAAGAGTATTAGAGGACAAATTTCACCAATGAATGTTATACATGGAAGTATCCCAATGTATTCCCTTGACACAATTAGTATACACTAACAAAAAAATTTAGATAAAGGTTATAAAACTATAAAATAAAAGAAATGCATCTTCCATATATTTAATAGTGTATTTGGTTCTTCAGAAATACCACAGGAGCTGTTATATGGATCTTTCTATAGAACCGTCAAAGGAAATACCTATAAAACATTTCCCAAGCAATTAAAGGGCTCAATTCAATAAAAATTAATAGCTTGAGGCACTCAACCTTTTTTCTTGGAGGCTGCCAAAACTTTCTTATTTTAATATTCCATTTCAACATCTAGGAAATGTGAATTCTAGAGAGGATCCACTCACTGAACATTTCTAAATCCACATAGGTGCATGCGCTAGGACTCAAAGATTATAGGGCTTTAAAATTATATAGATCAAGAACTATTACTATGCTGTAGAAGTGTGGCCTGAACTTGTATGTTGATTCAGCTTAAGCTCATTGAAATAATAGCACATATTTCAATGGTCAAAGATGAGAAATACATTCACATGCAAGTCATACTGTAACAATAATAATATAATAATAACTGGGCCAGAAAATTCATGGGCTGGACTGTGAAATCAAAAGCTGATATCTAGAAATTCTGTATGATCTGGGTTTTCTGAAAGTTCCCCAAGGTGTTTACTACTGAGTGAAATTTTCTTTTGTCCTTTTTTTTGGTCAGTTATATGACTTGAACTAAGGGCTTCGATTCTCTCTGAGCTCTTTTGTTCAAGTCCAGTACTCTATCACTTTGAGCCACAGTGCCACTTCTGGTTTTCTGGTGGTTAATTGGAGATAAGAGTCCCACAGACTTTCCTGCTCAGACTAGCTTTTGATCTGTGATCATCAGATCTCAAGCTCATGAATAGCTAAATGTACTGGTGTGACCCACTAATGCCCGGCTGAAATATTCTTGTGACCTATGTGTTAACAATTTCAAGCCTTTTTATTTGTCATTGGAGACATATGAAATGTAAGTTCTCCTGGGACAGTGTTCTAATATTTACATGTAGGCCAAATCCATATTGGCTGCTAAATCTTTTGGAAGAGCCAATTAAAAAATTTCAAAAGTGACTAAGTTGGTTAAGATTGCTCCTTTCCCAGCTGTCTTTTGCCCCTTTTCCTGCCTTCTGTCTTTCAATCAGGCTGATTATCTTGCAACGACTCTTTCTAACTTTAGACTCAAAAGAAAAGCTCTAAATTAATATGAATGGGAGATGATTTATGAAATTATACTTGAGTTACTGTCTGATTGAATGTAGTGGTCCTTGAGAATACAGATGTTCCCATCCTTTTGACATCGCCAGCCATACTTTTCTGAAGGATGAATGGAAAGGTGGGAAGAAGAAGACCATGGGAAGTGTTGCATTCAAAGTGTCATTCCAGGAGCAGAGAAGGTGTTAGTTCTATTGTGCAATGTAAGGTTTGAATCACCCACATAGCATTTTTGTTGAGATTTATAGGAAATATTGGCAAAGCAGAACCATTCTAGAGTATGGCAAGCCAAGAAAATAGAAAATCTCCCTGATAAAGGAGAATTCTGAGTGGGTAGCCATATTGAGGAAATAATGACAATGTTTGCTAATGTATGGTAGGTCATTTCTACTACCCAACAAACTTTGCCCAAGAGTGGAAGTGAGTAGGGAATAAATCTCTATTGAAAATAAGAAGTCCTCCACCACACACATGGTTGCTTCAAATAACTTTCTTTTATGTGCTGGCCTCATCATCCTTGATAGAATTCAGCAGTTAGCAGTAGAGATCACTTCTTGCCTAGAACACCCTTTACTAACTTCCATCCTGAAACAACTTCTAAAGTCCAGAATGTTCCCTTCCTAAGCTTATTCTAGTCTTTTGAGATCCTGCTGAATTTTTAAAATGTGATGTTTCTTGCTCAGCACGTTCAATAAAACCCACTTGTGAAAGAAGTGCCCCATCCCTCAAAAAAGACTCACATGATAAGTACAATCTTAAGTACCAATTATGTGTCAAGCCTGTGCTAGGCACACGCAAAGTTTTTTGTTGAGAGTTGATCATCTGGGGGACTGGGGATATGGCCTAGTGGCAAGAGAGCTCGTATACATGAGGACCTGGGTTCGATTCCCCAGCACCACATATACAGAAAACGGCCAGAAATGGTGCTGTGGCTCAAGTGGCAGGGTGCTAGCCTTGAGCAAAAGAAAGCCAGGGACAGTGCTCAGGCCCTAAGTCCAAGGCCCAGGACTGGCCAAAAAAAAAAAAAAAAAGAAACAACAGAGTTGATCATCTGGGAGATCTTGTAATAACAGTGCAATGTTAGCAGGTGTGTGGAGAAGCAGGGTATATGGAGGAAAAAACTGATGGATCTGTATTTTTCCCTGTGTGTTGAAGGAAAGGTGGAGTGAAGGGAAAGAAAACAGTCACATGACTACTTGGCTCAATGCTCTGTAGAACGACCCTTGGCATTTTGTTAGGAGATTGATGGTCGGGCATTGACTAGGCCCATTGTTACTGTACAACCCTTCTGCATGACTGGCCTTTTAAATCAACTTTCTGGAGAGCAGCTTGATATTGCAGGCTATTTGAAATTTTGCCTGGGATTGAATTAAAATGTCCATATCTTGGAATTTTTTAAAATAGAATACAGGAGACAGTATCATCATGACTTTTTTGAAAAATAACTTTTGGCATAAAGACCACTTGTTTGCTAGCAGAGGCAGATCTGGTCTCTGGTCAGCTTCTCTTCCCTCGGGTGCCTCTGTGGGGCCACATTCACGGTCTTTCTCATGGGTGGTCAGATGTTACAATGGGCATCCCCCATCCCTGTCTTGCTTTGGGCCTGGACACACTGATGTTTTTGTTACAATAGGGTTGGTCACCTCGAACTCAACCCTGTGAAAGGTCTGAGGAAATGTGGTTGGAGATGACAACCACGTGACAGACAGCTGTCAGTTCAAATCCGGTTCAGTGTCAGGGTTGAAAGGAACGACAGGATTATGGTTCCTGGGAAGAGCTCACGGCGGGGGGGGGGGGGGGACGGGGGGCGGTCCTTTCTCAGGGCCAAGGGACACATGGATTTCTCCACTGTGGATCATTACACTATACACAATATGCAGCACTTGATTCCCAAGTCCTTGATGGTGGGTGGAGGTTGATTTTTACTTGCTCTCCTGTTGGTTTGGCTGTTTGGTTAGCAGGCTTTAAATGCCCTTTTGTATGGTGATGAAAAAGGGCTTTGGTAAAACATAAGTTTCATGAAGGGAGCCATTGAGTACACGTGTACCTTTGTTATGTCCAAGTCGCAAGAAGACCATCAAGAAAACCACCGAGAGCCAGACGTTCTGAGATGCAAAAGCAAGGCTTTACTCAGGTGGGCTGCAGTGGTCCTCTTGGTGGTCTTCTCGCGACTTGGGCATAACAGTCCTCATTTCGTCTGGATTACCCCCAGAGACCACTGAGACCCCAGACCTAAAGGTAAGAATACAGCACTGTTGATTTGTCTTGTCCTGTCATTTGTCTGTTCGTCTGCTTTGCTTTCACTTTTCTTCTTGAGAACGGCCATTCCAACTCATATTTCTTTTTTTTTGGCCAGTCCTGGGCCTTGGACTCAGGGCCTGAGCACTGTCCCTGGCTTCTTCCCGCTCAAGGCTAGCACTCTGCCACTTGAGCCACAGCGCCACTTCTGGCCGTTTTCTGTATATGTGGTGCTGGGGAATAGAACCTAGGGCCTCGTGTATCCGAGGCAGGCACTCTTGCCACTAGGCTATATCCCCAGCCCCCAACTCATATTTCTTGAAGGGGTTGTCGAAGCAGATTCCCTTGTACAGCAATCCTGGAGGAACTGGGAGTCATCACAGATCTTCCACCCTCGAAGGGGGACCCCTAGAACCCTGCCTTGATACGAGTAGTGTGCAAGTCAGTTCGGTTTTTGGCCAGAACTGACCGGGAGGGTCTCCTAACCGAGGCTCAACCTGCCCAACTTGATCTTGGGTCTGCTCCTTCTGTTCCTTCACAGGAGCTAGCTGATCAACTTGGGAGATCTCCAGTTTGTAAGTCTTTTAAATATCAGGCCTGTGTGTATTGTTTTTTCTGTTTCATGGAAATTGTTTTACCTCTTGTTACTTTGTGGACTGAACAACTGACGAGACTGATAGCCATGAGCAACATCGCTTCCACTGCCCTGGACTTGACTTTAGCCCACTGGAAGGAAGTTACTCACAATAATAGTGGAGAGATCAAGAAAGGAAAGTGGGTGACTCTCTACTCTTCTGAGTGGCCCATTTTCAATCTGGGGTGGCCACCAGAAAGGACGTTGACTTGAGTACAATTCTCATAGTAGAGGACTATGGTTTTAATTCCTTACATAGCATGTTGTGGATTCTTTGTTGTTATTTTTTGTGGGGCATGAATGCAGGTGCTGTCCCTGAGTTCACTCACTTTCTTCCTCTCTCTGTCTCTCTTATCCTCTCTTTCTTTTCTCTTTCTTTCCGTCCTTCCTTCCTTCCTTCTTTCCTTCCTTCCTTCCTTCCTTCCTTCCTTCCTTCCTTCTTTCCTTCCTTCCTTCCTTCCTTCCTTCCTTCCTTCCTTCCTTCCTTCCTTCCTTCCTTCCTTCCTTCCTTCCTTCCTTCTTTGCCAGTCCTGGACTCAGGTCCCGAGTAGTGTCCCTGGCTTTAGTTTTTGTTCAAGGCTAGCACACTAGCACTTAATCCACTGCTCCACTTCTTTCTCTTTCTATATATGTGGTGCTGAGGAATTGAACCAAGGGCTTCATGTATACAAGGCCAACACTCTACCAGTAGGCTACATTCCCAGCTCTTCTCCTTTCTTTTCAAGGCTAGACCTCTGTCACTTTGAGCCACAGTGCCACTTCCAGGTTTTTGTTTTTGTAGTTAATTGGAGATGAGACTCTTTAACAGACATTCTTGTCCTCAGTGGCATTAAACCACGATCCTCAAAGCTCAGTCTCCTGAGTAGCTAGGATGACAGACAGGCATGAGCCACCAGCACCCTGCACATTGGGACACTTCTAAAATGTAGATCTTATGCTTAAATACCTCTTCTCCACTGCTTTATGGAAGGAGCCCAACTTGACTCCATCCTATTTTAATTTTCTCAATGCTTATAGCATTCTACAGACTTGTTCTCTTCCTGCTTGTCTGTCTCTGTTCTTCTTCCTGGAATCTTCCCCATTCGTGTATGCATGTCAAATGGCTACCCATCCTTAATGACCTACTCAGATGTCAACTTGAAATGATAAGTCTTCTCTCAAATCTTCTAGGTAGATCAGAAGCTGTGCTAGTACTGGTTATATTGCTCTTCCTAATAATGCCACATAATTCACATCCGGTTTTTTCTGAGCTGGACTGTCTCCATAGTGTCTTCCTCTATAGCACATTTGTATCAGAGTTCTATGGAGAGTTGGGAAACAGATCTCAATGAACTCGTGTTCCAATAGGAGGTGATTTGGTTCATCCTAGCTGATATCTCTATTGTCTGTAGCTATTAGATAATGGGGTTGGGTTCAAGGACTTCCAAATGTCATTCTTGCCTTCAACTTTGGCCTTGTAAAACAATTTATTTTAATAATAGGACATGGAAAGTTTACATGTTGTTCTATTTTGTTAAGTAGAGGTACTGTGATTCTTTTTTTTTAACTTTAAGTCTTTGTACAAAGGAGTTGTATTCACCATATCAGTTGAGTACAATTCATCCCCTTCCTTCATTCTCCCCATCTCTCCTAACCCATGGCTTGCCTCAGTTTTCTTAACCTTAAAAGATATGTACAAAGTACACCACGTGTGGGTAGAGAATGTTACAGGTTGAACAATACTGAAACATATTGCATCTGAGAATGAAGATGGCAAAACAAAACTCCGTGAAAGCTATTGAATAATAGGGGTTGAGAGGGCAGAGAATGTGAGAGTAAAGGAAGGGTTAATTTAACACAATTTATCATCAATTGTAAAATATCTTTTAAAAGGTGCTAAATTGAAGAGTTCTTTTTCTTCAAGTAGTATTTGCAGTAAAAACGTTGTTAGAATTTTGAGATGATTTTTCCCCTTTTTTGTATTAAATTTAGTACAAATATTGTAAAAGTTAAATAATTTTCCCCAGACTCTCAATGTTCCATCTTATAATATGAAATAGAAAGGAAATCATCCTGCAGAATAACTATGGTGCCCAGTGATGAAAACATTACATATATAAAAAATTACTCCCTGGAAAGACACTAGTCAAATTTCCCTTCTACAAATTTGAGGATATATCATGTAACAGTAATATTTATTATAATTAATTGCGGAGTTTTAGTAAATGTTGGCCTCCAGTGAGAAAATCCCAGATGGTAGGTGGGATTTTCATATTACGGTGAGTACAGTGTTGAAGTTGACATATTTGGTCTCCTGGGTATCCTTTATCACTAACTGCAAGAACTCCACTCACCTAATTTTCTTTAGCAAGGGAAAAACTATTCTCTTGAATAGACACTTAGGTCAGAGAAAATAAGGTCAAAAGAAGTAGTTTCAGTTAGGTTAAGTAGAATTTGGTACACTCAGCATTTTCTCTTCCAATTTTTTTCTAGCAGCCAGTATTATTTTCATTGACCTTCATTAAATTTTTACATGTCAGCACTGCTTATCCATGTTCTTAAAGATTTTTGCATTTAAATAGTTTGGAGTAGACAACGGTAACATAAATAGTGCCATAATCATAAAGTGTGTAAAAAAGTATGCTGGTTATTTTTCCCCCCACTGAGGTATCATTGGTGTCCCCTATAGAAAGGACTCAGTTGGAGGATCAGAATTGTTGGAAAGTCTGGATCCCCTGTTAATGAGTAGTTTAAGCTTGGAAGGTCTTTAAGTGCTTCCAGCCTCAGTTACCTTCTCCATCAAAAATAGAAAGAGAAGCACCTCTTGATGATTAGCAATATTGCATGGAAGCTCTCTAGAACTAAAACAGCATCTAAGGAATGTAGTCTAAAAATCACTGCCATAGAATGATGCTAGTTAAGAGGTATGTTATTATGGTCCTCAGAGTCAAAGTTTTAATGAAAGAATTGTATGCTACAGGTTTTCCAGTGCCCAGCCCATGATAGTCTTAATAAATATTGAAGAACTGAGTGAGTTAGTAAAATTGTGTGCAAAGAATGCTTAGTTGAGCATCTCATTGGTGCCATATGGTATAAATATGAGTAGGATAACTGCAAAGAAGCTTCAGAGTGGAAAAGTACCAAATATCCTCAAATCCCCGAGTTGCCAGGAAAGAGATCTTGGCTCCATTCTCCAGAAAGTTCCAGCAGAGGGACTTGCCTCCCAAGGGTTTGGCTGAGGATAGACATGGGTTCAGGGCAAAGTGGTCATTTCCAGGAAGGTCCCACCCTGGTGCAAAATGGTCTCCTTGTAAGGGCAGAAGTCCTGTGGGGCCTCATTCATTGTTGAGGCTTAGTAAAACCTGGGCTGGCCTTGCCTGAGCAGGGAAAGCATGCCGTGTTTAGCATTTACTCTACTTTGCTCATTCATGCTAGGGTATCATGATGAACACCTAGTCTTTTTCTGTTTCATTAATTATTGAATTAGGTTTGCGTGTATCTTTACATGTTTCATTTTAGAGTATGTCGTGCCTGTTGGGTGCTTAATTCAGGGCCTGGGAGTGGCCTGATTTTTTCTTTTTTAAATCAAGACTAGTGCTCTACCACATGAGCCACAGCTCTACTTCCAGGCTTTTTATTTTTGGCTGGTTACTTGGTGATAGCAGGCTCACAGTCTTTAAGGCTAGTGCTGGCTTTAAACAGCAACCCTCAGTTCTCAGCCTCCTGAGTAGCTGGTGTAAGCATGAGCCAATGGTGCCTAGCATATTTAGTTAGTTTTTGACAAATAGATTTTATAGGTTAATCGAAAAGCATATACAAATTATTTCTCCTAATTCTTGAACGAAACTGCTTAACAAGAAGAAATTCCAGAACTGGTATCTTGTGTGTTATGGAGAGGTGGTCTATGTCTATGCATGCCAGTGGCTTGTTCTGTTTGCTTTGCCTTCTTGAATACTAGACATAGCTTTCCAACTTCAACAGCCATATTTTACAGCATTATCCACCCCCCACACATACACACACACGAATTACAAGAATGTGCGCACACATTCTTTCTCTAACAGTGTTATTTTCTATAATGAAGTATTTCTTCTGCAGAGAAATCAAAGCAAAAAGGAAAATGCTCAAATTATTGCAGACATTCTTTAGTCACCCAAATCTCCTGTTGTTTATACTATTTCCTGTGGTGAAAAAAAATCATGCATTGTTGCGTGTTCTCTTTGTAATATGTTACAGATAGCCACACTTTTTTCTGAAAATAAATGCCCCAAAGTGAATTTTTAATCAATGTGCTGATTTAATTGCAGTCCAGATTTTATGGTAAATTAAATTCACCATTTGAAAGGTTTACATTTTTCCCAGAAATAATTTCTTGTACCATGTACAGTTTTTCCATTACTAATGAAGTTATCTTGATGAATGTGTGTCAGAAATAAGGAAAGACCCAATGGGCTAGGTCCAAACGGCAGATGAAAAGTGAAAACAGGACTCCAGCTCTCTCAGCCTGGCTCATCCCTTGCTATCCATAAGGAAGATACAGAAAGCTATGGTGACTCAAGTAAAAGAGCGAAGAATTAAAACATTTTCTTATGCTGAAACTTACAATGGGATTTTATTTAGTTTGGTGAAGAACACTGTGAACAATTTTTTTGTGAGCTTTTCTCTAGTTTCCTTACTTTTGTGGTGGTCTTCAGATTCCTAGATCTTTACAAATCCACTTGAATAAAGAACATTTACTGTTCTGAATTGAAAAAGGTTTTTTGTTTGTTTGTTAGCTCTGACTTACCTTTAAGGTCGCTAGGGGATTTAATTTGACTTGTATTTTAGACTTTATTTTTAATGAGTAGAAATTATACTGGAAGGCAGGGTCTGGCTGTGTTGCCTTGGCTGGTATTAAGGTAAAGTGCTCAATCAATCCTTCTGTCTCAGAGTCTGGAGTCACTGGGTCTGAAATATGAGCCCTGGTGCCCCAATACCCAGCTTCATTGCATTTCCTTGTTTTCCCAGGTATAGGGATGACAATTTGACTGTGTTTGTCACTGAGTGACAAATGAATTTGGAGTGTGTTTTGTCTTCCCCCTTCTCTCTCCTTCTCCTCCGCTCTCCCTTGTCTTCCCATCCCCTCCTCCCTTCCCTTCCTTTCCTAGTCCTCTCCCCTGCTTCTTTTGTCCCTTCCCCCCTCTCTCCCTCTCTTCTTTCCCACTCCCCTCTTCTGTTCCCTTCTCTCCCCCTCTCCAGCTTTATTCTTTTTTGTTTCTTGCAGCACAGGGAATCAAACCCAGGGTCTTGGGCATGCTAGGCCTACCCAAATGGAGTTTTATTTCTGATATTATATTTGGAAAAAATGACTGTGTTTTTCAAATATTGTTAATCCCCTAAACTTCTCATCCCTCCAACACAATAATCCCAAAGCCTATGGACTTTTACAGCCAATTAAACAAGTTGTAGTTAAGTATTTGAGTTTGATCCTCTCCATCATGAGATTTAGGATGACCTCAGATGTGGGCCATGCAGTTAATCTGAGAAAGGCACGGGCCATACCAACCTGGAGTGGACTTCCAAAAGCTAGATGTCTGGCTTGACATTCGAACTAGATTATAACTGTAATTGTGGCTTGGTTTTCATCGGATGATGACATGCAATTCAGCTATACAGAAAAAAATGTGTATCCATAATTTTTGGTCATTTTCTGTGGCTGAGAATAGCCTCTGGTTTTTTTTTTCTCCCCAACAATGAATACTTTCTTAGATGGTATTTAAGGTGATCATATTAATTGGTATGGGGGCATCTATGTACTTATGAAATCTAGTCCTAGATCGTTAGGACAACATCCTCTGTTCACCATATCTTACCAACTTTAGTGGCAAGAACATCAAAGTCTCTGGGATATTTTTAGGATGTTGGAGGTTACACAGTAGAAGCCATAAGTTTAATATGGGCATTGTCTCTTCAGAAGAGCCTGTCTATCACATGTGAAGATTTCTAAACCTCCCATGCCTTTGCCACATCATGGCGATGAATCCTAATGTTGGTACTCTCAAGTTATTTCTAAGTTTTCAACATAGTTCTGCTGACAGTAAGAAACACAAATACTTCCTGTTCTTTAATGTATACACCACAGCAAAGAAATGCAGGCAAAGGTAGGTCCCGGGACTCAAAGCCTATAATCCTAGCTGTTCAGGAGCCTGAGATCTGAGGATTGCAGTTTGAAGACAGTTGGGGCAGGAAAGTCAATGAGATTCTTATCTCCAATAAACTACTCAGAAAAATCTGGAAATGGCACTGTGGCTCATGTGGTAGAATGCCAGCCTTGAGCAAAAGTTGCTTGGGACAGTGCCCAGCGTTCAAGTCCCAGGACCAACAAAACCAAAAATCCCATGCAAGAGTAAGCATTTATTGCTTCAGGAAGAATTTATTGTAATAAACACGTATGAGGAAAGTATCATTGTTGTAAAAGACTAAAGAGAAATCATGTCAATGTGTTTGTAGAAAATGGGGTCATTTGATGTTTAAATCTGACTTTGCCTTTGTTCAATGTTTTTATTGCATACAAGATTGCTACTCTGATCCATTTGGAACTGATTTTGGTATAGGGTGATATATAAGGATCTAGTGTTCGTTTGTTGCATGTGTTGAACCAGTTTTGCCAGCGCCATTTTTAAAGAGGTTATCTTTCTTCCAGACTATTTTTTAGCTCCTTTATCAAAGATAAAGTAGGCATAGATCTGTGGGTTCATTTCTGGATCTTCAATTCAGTTCCATGGGTCTTCAGGCCTGTTCCAGTGCCAACACCAAGTTGTTTTTATTACTATGGCTTTATAAGAGAGCTTGCAGTTGGGTATTGTAATTCCTCCAGCACTGTTCTTTCTGCTTAGGATTGTTTTTGCTATTCTGGGTCTTTTATTGTTCCATATGAATTTCTGGATTGCTTCCTCTCTTTCATTAAAAAATGGTGTTGGGGTATTAATGGGTATTGCATTGAATTTGTAAATAGCCTTTGGCAATATTGCCATTTTGACTATATTATTTCTCCCAATCATGGAGCATGGGAGTTTTTTCCATTTCCTTAGTTCTGCCTTAATTTTGTTTTTCATGCTTTTGAATTCTCATCATAGAGGTCTTTCACTTCTTTGATTAAGGTTATTTCTAGGTATTTTAAGTTTTTTGAGGATATTGGAAAGGGAGTTGCTTTCCTGATTTCAGTGTCGGTCTTCGGGTCATTAGCATATAAAAGGCTGTTGATTTTTGAGTGTTTATTTTATATCCTGCAACTTTGCCAAAGTGTTGGATCAGCTCTAGTAGCTAGGGAGTAGAGTCTATGGGGTTCTTTAGGTATAGGCTCATGTAAACTTCAAAAAGAAAAAGTTTCACTTCATCTTTTCCTATTTGGATCCCCTTTATGTTCCTTCTTGCCTAATTGCTCTGGCTAGGAATTCTAGTATTCTGTTGAAGAGGAGGGGGAGAGAGCAGACATACCTGTCTTGCTCCTGATTTCAAAGTGAATGGCTTTAGCTTTTCACCGTTTAGAATTATGCTTGCAGTTGGTTTGTCCTAAACTTCCTTTATTTTATTCAGGAATGTTCCCAGGAATCCCAGTTTTTCCAGGGCTATTATCATAAATGGGTGCTGGATTTTATCGAACGTCTTTTCCGCATCCAGAGATATAACCATGTGGTTCTTTGCCTTGCTCTGGTTGATGTGGTGTATTACAATAATTGACTTGCGTATATTAAACCAACTTTGCATCCCTGGGATGAATCCAGTTTGGTCATGGTGTATGATTTTTTTGATGACTGTTGAATTCGATTGGCCAGAATTTTGTTGAGAATTTTTGTGTCTATGTTCATCAGGGAAATCGGTCTACAGTTCTCTTTCCGTGATGAGTCCCTGCCTGGTTTCGGGATGAGGGTTATGCTGGCGTCATAGAATATGTTTGGTAATGAACTTTCTCTTTCAATTTCATGGAAGAGTTTGAGAAATATTGGTGTGAGTTCTGTTTTGAAGGCCTTGTAGAATTCTGCTGTGAATCCATCTGGACCTAGACTTTTTTCGGATGGGAGACCACTTATTGCTGTTTCTATTTCAATGCTGGATATGAGTCTGTTTAGAAGCTTTAAATATTCATGATTGAGTTTGGGGATATCAATTTTTTCTAGAAAACCATCCATTTCTTCCAGGTTCTTGAATTTGTTGGCGTAAAGGTTTGCAAAATAGTCCCTTATTGTGTTCTGAATTTTGGATGTTTCTGTGGTGATGTTACCTGTTTCATCTCTGATCTTGTTTATTTGGGTGTTCTGCCTTCGTTTTTTGGTCAGATTTGCTAGGGGTTTGTCTATCATGTTAATTTTTTTCAACGAACCAACTCTTTGTTTTGTTGATTGTTTCAATTTTTTTTGTCTCTAGTTTATTTAACTCTGATTTGGTTTTAATTATTTCCTTCCATCTATTGACTTTGGGTTTGGCTTGTTGTTCTCTTTTGAGAAGATTAAGGTGCTTCCTTAAGTTGTTGACTTGCTGTTTATCCATATTGTTGGTGTAGTATGCACTCAGAGATATGAATTTTCGTCTGAGTACAGCCTTTTCTGTGTACCAAAGGAGCTGCTACTTTGTGTACTCATCTTTGTTGAATTCCGTAAACATTTGAATTTCTGTCCTTATTTCTTTAATGACCCACAGATGGTTCAGCAGTATGTTGCTTAGTCTTCATGGTTTGTAGGATTTTGTGTGGTGGCTATTTGAGGTCAGCTCTAGGTTTATTACTTTGTGGTCTGAGAGAATGCAGGGAATGATTTTGATACTTCGCAATTTGTGCAGATTTTCTTCGTGCCCTAAGATGTGATCTATTTTGGAAAATGTTCCATGTGCTGCCAAAAAGAATGTCTATTCTGGTATTGCTTGATGAATTATTCTGTAGATGTTGGTTATGTCTATTTCGTCTATGCACTTGTTTAGTTTTGTGGTTTCTTTGTTCCGTTTTTGGCATGTTGATCTGTCCAGAGGTGACCGTGGAGTATTAAAGTCTCCAATTATCAATGTATTTGGGTCTATGAGTGTTTTTAGAGTTAGTAGTGTTTGTTTGATGAAGTTGGGTGCTCCTGTATTTGATGTGTGCATATTTAGGATGGTTAAATACTCCTGTAGGAGTGAACCCTTTATTAGTATGTAGTAACCTTCTTTGTCTCTTCTTACCATTTTTAATTTGTAGTCAATTTTATCTGATCCTAGAATTGCAACTCTAGCCTCCTTTTGGGGGGCATTTATTGGTAGATTTTATTCCATCCTTTCACTTTTAGATGTTTGCTTTTGCTGAATAGATGTGTCTCTTGGAGGCAACAGAAAGATGGATTTTGATTTTTGATCCAACTAATGAGCCTGCGGCTATGAATGAGAGTTTAGCTGTGTACAGTATTCTTGGTTGATAGTTTTTCTTATTTAGGGTTTGGTATACTTCATGCAGGCTCTCCTTGCTTTCAAGGTTTCTGCTGAGAAGTCTGGGGTAATTCTGATTGGTTTTCCTTTATATATGATTATTTTCTTCCCCATAGCAGTTTTAAAGATTCTTTCCTTGGACTCTATTATCCTGTTTTATTGACAATGTGTCGGTGGGATGTCCTCCTCTGGTCTGGTCGGTTTGGGGTTGTAAATGTTTCTTGTATCTGTATCAGCCTATCCTCCGGGATATTTGGGAAGTTCTCGGCTATATTCTGTTAAATAGCTTGCCCATTCCCCTAATTTTTTCTCCAGGTTTTCCTCAATACCTATTAGCCTTAAATTGGGCTTCCTGATTGGGTCTTGGGGCTCCTGGAGTAATCTGTTTTGTCGATTGGTTTGATTTGGTATTGTTTTTTTTGACATTTCTTCATAGAGTCTAGGAAATCTACAGCTCCTGAATTCAATCCTCTGCTTCTTCTAGTTGGGAGTGTAGACTAGCTACTTGATTTCATATCTCTTTTCCTTCTGACTGGTCTTTCCTGATGATTTCCATGTCCTTGCTATAAGTATCTCTTACGTCCTGCATGGAATTCTTTTCTTCATTAATTTGGTTTTGAGTGCTGTCTCTCCAATCTTTTAGCTGGGTAACTATCTTTTCGTTTGCCTCTTCAAGTTCATCTATCTTTCTCTATGTTGAGGCCATGAAATCGTCTATTACTTTATGGATTGATTGATGTCTATGGATGGATAGATTCTATGCCTTTCATTGACTGCTCTGCTTCCTGCTTGTTTTGAGTGGGAAATTGGACACCATTGTTTGCCATCTTGAGTTTCTTCTGCCCTTTCGGGACGGGAATGCCAATCTACAAGAACTTTTGAGCACCATTTAAGACACAAAGTAGACCTTATCAAGCAATGTCATGTAAATCTTAGAAGTTCACAATTATATACAGATACCTTGTATAACTGTATGTAGAATTTGATTTGCTGTTCCTAAAGAATACATTTTCAACATAACAACCAATCCTGAGCCCTGTATTCAGTAGTTAATTATTTACTGTTACAATCCTATGAGCAATTTTTGTTCTTATACACTTTTTGAACTGGCTGGATTTCTCTATGAACCACTTTGATTCACTTGGGTTGAACAGGCATACCCTCTATCCAATAACTGGGGGTCAATGGAGTCTGGAGGTCCTGGAGGTAAATCTGGAGGGTAGGTTAGAGGTAGAGAAGAGAATCGAGTAAAATGTAATTGGGGAGGGATGATTTTGGTTTAGATTCAGTGGCATGGAAATGTGAAGAGTAGAATCGGTAGAAAAAACAAGGTTAAAATGATAGATCATGGAGAGTTAGCGGAAAAGTGTGAAGGTGTTAGTCACAAGAAACGAATTAAAAAGAAAGAGTATGTGAATTGAGAATAAATAAAAAATACTGGAAGACAAATGCACAAAACACAGAAAAATTAAAAATCCCCCCCAGAAAAAGAAAATTAAAAAAATGATAAAACAAACAAAAACGGAAAACAAAACATCAACGACATCTCAGAGATGAAAAATAGAAAAAAAAAGTTTAAAAAAAAGTTTAAAACAATGGAGTCTTCCTTGTTTGGGTGGGCTTTCTCCACTCTCTGGTTTCCTTGCATTGGTCTGTAGTCTATTTTGATGCTTGTGTGATTTGACCTGCTTTCAATTTTCAGGGGGTGGATCAGCTCTGACCCTCCTCCCCTGTCAGTGAAATCCTGAGGCTCTGTGGTTCGCACAGCTTGCACATAGGACTTGGGTGTCCTCTGTAAATGGGGGACGTGAACAGTCTTGGGAGCCCTGGCTCCGCCCATCTGCTGTGAGACTGGTGCTTTTATTGCCTGGCTTTGAAGAGCCTGTGTACTCAGCAGGGCGGGTTGGCTCTGGACTGGTTTACCTGTCTGAGAGCCGCTTGCCTTTGCGTGGTTCCTCCCTCATGGGCATGACAGCCTCCTGAACAGAGCTGGCTATGGAATTCAACTCCATTTTGGTCTGGGAATTAGGCTTCCTCTGTGATGGGGCCATTTATCTGGCTCGAGAACTGTTTGTTCTCCCACCTGGTTGTTCCTTGCTGCTAGTACCTGCTCTCCACTTTCCGTTTTAATTTAGAAATTCAGGCGGGCAGGGCAGGCACCTCTGGCTGAGTTCACCTGAGTGTGTGAACTGTGGCCCGGATGAGCTTCCTACCTGGACAGGGGTTGTGCTGCTGGGTGGAGCTGGCTCTCATTGGTCGGTCCCTCTTGCCCTTTTCAAAGCTGGCCCCTTTGTCCTGGCTTTCCCCAGGCCGGGTTTAATTCCAGTCTGGTCGGACCCTATGCCAGTGTCAGAGATGGCACTGTGCTCTGGCAGTGGGGGAAGGCTACCTCCCAAAAGCACGAGTGAGAATATCTTTTGTGGGGTACTCATGTTTGTCTGCATTTTTGGCCTGTCCATGCTCAGCCTGCGATCCACGCCTGTCTGCCACCATCTGGAGGATTTATTCTTGGTCACCTCTGTGTGCTTTAGGTGCACGAACTGTGGGATACTGTGCCAGCACCAGCAATGGCTTGGCAGAGGGATGGGGCCCAGAACTCAAATCTGAGTTTTCAGGCCAGCAAAGTCGATTTTTCCTTCCTGGACAGAATCCCTGTACTGTTATAACTTACTTGGGCTGTCTTTCTAGGAGTAAAAGTTTCTGGAGTGGTTAAACTGGGGTGTTGGAGAGAGCTGAGCTAGGGCTCTGCTGCTCCTCCACTCATGGAAAATATTTTTAAATTGCTGTGTGCTGGTGATTAATGCCTAGCTATTTAGAAGACTCAAAGTGTGGATTGCAGTTGGAAGCTAGCCTGGGGAGGAAATTCACTGAGATTCTGGTCTCCATATGACCACCAAAAGAAAACAAAAACCCAAAACAAAACAAAAATAAAAAACAGCAGAAAGTGCAGCTGTGGTAGAGTGCTAGCCTTCAACTCTAAAAATCAGGATCAGTGGCCAGACCAGAACTGGGACCAGTAACCCAGAGACCTAGTGAAATGTTCATTGTGACTAAGCCTGCCTTATTATTTAGAGCTAGAAATGGGCTGTTAAGGTTTTGGGAAGAACTAACTGGGTATCAAACTAATTAAAGTCTCCAAAAATAACTAAAAGTGTATTAAAATGTAGTCTATAATCAGTTGTGCCCAATATTAATGGATTTAACCCTATATTATGATGGGTATTTGAGTTCATAGTTTCCAGTTGGTTTACTCTTTGCAGCTTCTAAAGTAGCAGCCCCCCTTTTTTGTTTGAGAAATTAGTATTTGATTTTCTTTTTCTTATGTAATTTGGAAATTCTCTGCTGAGAATTATGATACCATGTAGAAAGCTGTTGACACACCAGTTAGGTGGTTTTCCTGAAGCTAAATGATGCCTGTCAGTTGTTAGGTCAACTGTATGATTTTGATCCCCTCTGCAGGTGAGCTTTACCTGGCCATTATTTTTAAGGACTCTAACCAGCGCTCATAAAGATGGGTTCAGGTACTGCAGCCATGTTTACTAGTTAATACTTTGGGAGTTGGCTAAGCTCTCCTAGGGCTGCAAAAATCAGTTGGGTCTATAAGAAACAGTGGTGTCAAGACTCTGGCTAATTCCTCCCTTTAGGTGGCTGTCCATGTGTCCTGTTGTATGTTTAACAACATCCTGTGCTTTGACCTAGGAGCCGGTTGTATCCTTAATTCTACAAACAAACATGTTTCCAGATGCTTTCTAATAATGTCCCAAATGAGAACTGTTTTTTGAAGCATACCCTGTGAGTAAAGATGATGGGTATCAGTGTGGGTTTCTTTAGGAGTAAAGGAAGCAGAGGGTGATTATGACAAACAGGATCTGGGTCTCCCTTTAGTTGGAGGCATTCACTGTGGTATTGTGGTGGTGGATGCAACAGTAGAAGACAAATTCTCTTCCCTCCACCTTGTGATTGCTTCTACTGCCATATGACAGGGTTGGGCTCAAGATCCACCTGTTAGTGTTCCTACACAGTACGTGTGCATGGCCATGAAAACATTGGAGTCACAAGGCTGCACAATCCCCATGTCTTTCTGCAGAGAAGTCCAGTGTTGCATAGTGGGCTGGGTGAAACTTGTCAGTGCACACTGAGGTATATCATGTGTACTCATGGAGGCACAGTATCTTGCTGTGGAAGTGAACCCTGGGTTAATGAGCAGGAAGGTCCCCCTGGACAGTTCACAGAGGCTGCTGTGTCGGGTTTACTATTTGCAGAGATCACCTGAGTTCCTGCTTCTATTCCACACAGCTTTAAGCTATCTATTGGGTATTTCAAAATAAATATGACTCTGTGTATGTGTGTGTGTGTGTGTGTGTGTGTGTGTGTGTGTGTACGTGTGTGTATGAGACAGAGAGAGTATCCATATACATATGTGCACTAATACTTGAGCTCAGGGCATCTTTCTTTAATTTATGTTTATTTTCAAGTTGGTGTACTGAGGGGTTACATTTTCATACCTAAATTAATGAGTACATTTCTTATCAAACTTGCTACCTCATCCCTCATTTTTCGTCCAGATTTTCCCTCCCTCCATTTTTACACTTAGTTTACAACATATCTTGTAGTTATTACTTTTGCATTCGTTCTCGTTTTACCATTTGCCTCAATATTTTGATGTTCCCCATCCCTTCCCTAATTCACACACACACACACACACACACACACACACACACACACACACACACACACACACACACACACACACACACACACACACACATATATATATATATATATATATATATATATATATATATATATATATATATCCAGGGTATCAAAATCAAAAACAGTGACAACAAGGCCAAACCATAGGGAAGATAAGCAAAAGGAAAAAGGAATGATTTCATATAGCACGTTAAAAATAACAACAATGATAACCCATTTGTTTCCATGTCTTAGAGTTTGTTTCACTTCACATCATTTTATGTGATCATAGGTACATAACTACTGAGATATGGTGTTTCATAATGGCTTTTAAGGCCCACTGGCACCCTGCTAACATGGACACATAGCCTGCCTTCCAGTCCGGCCCCGCCTATTGTGCCACCTGTGCTGCCCTTGAAAGTTCTCAGTGTTCTGTGTGTAGTCAGAGGCTACCTACAATTTTTTCACATTGCATTCTTGAATTCCTCCAATGAGATTTTGCACTTTGAGTTTGTTTTTTCTTAGAGTGCTTGCTTGCAATACCAGATCTGAATAAAGCTGCAGTTTGTTCAGAGAAGAAAACTTCAGTTCTGTATATCATACTGTCTGCTAAGGAACCTCCAATCGCAGTCATATTCTTTCTGGAGTTGTACTTCTGTCCACAGACATAGAGCTTCATGCTTATTTAAACTTCTAATTATTTTCATATATGCCACTAAGTCCTGCCTTGTCTACTCATTATTGTACAAGTTTTATTTTATTTTTTTAAAACTATTTTCACTCAGTATCTTTTTGTTTATTTGTTTTGTTTTTGTTGCCAGTCCTGGGGCATGGACTCAGGGCCTGAGCACTGTCCCTGGCTTCTTTTTGCTCAAGGCTAGTACTCTACCTCTTGAGCCACAGCTCCACTTCTGGCTTTTTTCTATATATGTGGTGCTGAGGAATCGAACCCAGGGCTTCCTGTATACGAGGCGAGCACTTTACCACTAGGCCATATTCCCAGCCCTGTACAAGTTTTAAAGGGAAGGAGCACACTGAAACATTTTCTATAATTTAATTGGAGAGAAGAGTCTCATAGACTCCTCTGCCTGGGCTGGCTTCCAACTGTGAACTGTGATCTCAACCTCCTTAGTAGCTACGATTATTGGCATGAGCCACTGGTGCCAGGCAACTTGTCTCATTGTTTTTCCCACCAAATGTCCATCCAGTTTGTAGAAAATCCAACTTTCTCTTTGTCAGGATTGATTGCAATCATGATCATTTCAGTGATATTCAACTCTGGGCTTCATCTTCTGCTTTTGTTGCTCTCAATCTGTTTATGAGGGCCTTTAGAAGTGTCTTCTTAGCCACGATGCTTGCATGAAGCATCTTTTCTGAATAGCCCTACTTTTAACTATGATCCTCCAGAGAATGCTCCCTTTTCATGTTAGCAAATGGTACAAGGAAGAAGGTTTTCAAGGTTCAATAAATTACATGCGCATGGAATCAAACAGATGTAAGCACGTTTACTTACTGGAAAATTTGTGAATGGTGAGTCACAATTCACAACAGCAGTGTACCATTTAGCAAACTCAAGAGGTTTAGAAAATTAAAATGTATTCTTTTGGAGCAGAATATACGTATATATCAGTTCATCAGAATAATATTTTTCCTCTTAAATAATATGGTTAAGAGCAAGTAGTTCTAAGGACTGATGTTTTTTATCATGGAAATAAGGAGGAGACATAATTTACAAGTTTGCAGAAAGTTAGTTGACATTGTCTAGGGTTGGTAAAGTGAAATTAACTTGAAGCGTGCTTGCCTAGCATGCATGAAGCCCTGGGTTCAATGCCCCAGAACCACAGAAACAGAGAAGGACAGAAGTGGCGCTATGGCTCAAGCGGCAGATTGATAGCTTGAGCAAACATAAGCCAGGGACAGTGCTCAGGCCCTGAGTCCCAAGCCCCAGGACTGACAAAACAAAAACAGACCCAATAAAAAGAACCTTCAAAATGGGAACCAGAGGCTGGACAAATCCAGCCCCTGCCTCATGAGACTTCTTCCAGGCTTCATTCAAGGACTGCCATCTAACACCAAGGGACCCTGCTGCTCTCCGTCTTCAGGAGGGGCCACGTTTCTGCCTTTTACCCCTAATGTCGACGCCCTTTACCAGCAGGAAGCAGCCAGAGAGTCGTCGTCCTTTTCCATAGCTATTAAAAGGCTGGAAGATTAGGTCCCTCCTGGAGGGCTCCAAGCAGATGCCCCCCACCTCATTAAGTCTCCACACAGTTACTGGGTAACCAGCAAGCCTGGAGGCAGGTACCTTCCCCTTCCCTAAAGTCACATCCTAATCCATCTGACCCAATCCCCTGCCCTAGATTAGGCAGGGCTGGATGAGGGTCAACTGGTCTCTCACTTTTCTCCCTTCTCTCCGGCCATGGATCATCACCACCACAGGGCAGCAGTTCGGTAATAAACTTTCCTCTCCTGCTTTAAAATAAATGTAAAAAAGGGAAACAGAGCTGTGGCTCAAGTGATATAGCATTGGCCTGAAGCTGACAAAGCTTAGGACAGTGGTCTTGTTGAGTTCAAGCATAGCACCCCCTCCCCACCCGAATGCTTCTAATTATGAAGATACATATATATATATATATTTTTCTTTATCGAGAGTTAGTACCTACATAAATTTGACAATATACATTTTAAACTTCCCAGTGATAAACATCATCATTCTAGTGGAGAGGGGAGAAGATGGGGAGGGGGAATGAGGGAGGTAACAGTGCAAGGGGGAGGGGGAGGGGGGAATAATGGAGGTAACAGTAAAAGGGGTAGTGGGAGGTGGAGGGGGAGGGGAATGATGGAGGGAACAACAGTAGAAGTGGGAGGGGAGGGGGGAGGGCAGGGTAAGCTGAATGATGGAGGTAACAGTACAAAGGGGAGGGGTAGGGGGAATGATGGAGGGAACAAAGAGTACAATGGGGAGAGGAGGGGTATGATGTAGGTAAAATACAGTACAAGGGGGGAAGGGGAGGGGGCAGGGCAAGGTGGAAAGATGGAAGTATGAAACAGTCCAAGTGGAGAGGGGGAGGGGATGGGGGAATGATAGAGTTAACAAACAGTAGCAGGGCGGAATGGAGAGGGAGGGGAGGGGAATGATGGAGGTAACAGTACAAGTGGAGCTGGAAGAGGAGGGGGGAATGATGGACATAACAAACAGTACAAGTGGGGACAGGAGGGGGGAATTATGGAGGTAACAACAGTACAAGGGGAGAGGTGGTGGGGGAGGGGGGAATGATGGAGGTAACAAACAGTACAAGGGGGAGGGGGAGTGCGAATAATGGAAATAAGAAACAGCCCGAGGGGGAGGGGGAGGGGGGATGATGGAGGTAACAAACAGTACAGGGGGGAGGGGCAATAATGGGGATAAGAAAAAGCACGAGGGGGGAGGGGGAAGTGGGAGGGGGAATGATGGAGGTAACAAGCAGTACAATGGGGGAGAGGGAGTGGAAAGGGAGGAGGAGGGGGGAATGATGGAGGTAACAAACAGTACAAGGGGGGAAGGGGAGTGGGGAGGGAGGGGGAGGGGGGAATGATGGAGGTAACAAACAGTACAAGAAAAGTACCCAAGTCCTAATGTACAAAACTGAAACCTCTCTGTTCATCACTTTGACAATAAATAAGGGGAAAAAAATAATGTGACAATAACAAATGCTGGGGGTGGGGGATATGGCCAAAGGGAACTGTTCTACAGTTAGTGGGAATGTAAATTTGTTCAACTATTGTGAAAGCAGTATAACGGTTCCTCAAGACACTGAAAATAGAAATTTCCTATGACCCAGCAATTCCAGTCCTGGGCATTTATCCAATTAACCCCAAACCACACTAAGGCTAACAGCACCACATGTTCATTGCAGCATTGTTTAGCATATCCAAGATATAGAATCACCCAGATGCCCCTCAAGAAAATTAATGGATCAATAAAATGTGGTATATGTACACAATGGAATTCTATGCTTTCATCAGAAAGAATGATATTGCTCTAATCATAAGGAAATGGAAATAGTTAGAAAAAAGTAGAAAAAAATTACACTAAGAAAGCCCTACCCAAAGAAACATAAACCGTATGTTCTCCCTTATTGGTAATAATTAGTATATGTCTAGGATAGACCTAGCAGATGATCACAATAGCTCAATAGCTATATACAGATGATTACATAAGATGATGCTAAGAGAAATGGTCTCCAAAATATGGAAATAAGTGGTTTATCATTATGTGGTTAGTTTCACCGTACTGTGTGATTTTTTTCTTTTTTCTTCTGTTCATGTTCCCTATGACTTAGCCCCTGTAGTCACTGCTGATTCTGGTACCATGGTTATTTTATATATGCCTGTCTGAATTAGGGAAGGGAAGGGGAGCATAAAAATGGTGAGATAAAGTGTAAAATGCAATCCAATGCAACAGCAATATTTCCAAGAAAATATGTTGGAAATTAACTGTACAAATTGGGGTGGTATAATTGGGAAGGAGGAAAGGTAGGAAAAAAATGAGGGAGTCGTAACAAGTTGGACAAGAAATGTATTCACTATCCAATGTATGTAACTGTACCCCATATGTACTTCACCTTGACAATAATAAAAAAATTATATTAATCAAAGTGAGCGAGACCAAAAGAAACATATGTTGCATGGTCTCCTTCCTTTATAGTCATGAGAATGGGCCTAGGAATCTACAGGGAAACACAGTGGATAGTAAAAGACAAATCATACCACTTATACATGAAATATTATACAGGATTCTCGACATTCAAACAGTGAGACCAAAGAAGGATATTCTTAGGAGAGGATCACAAAAGCTCAATAGCTATGTGCACATGATAATACAAAAGGATGTTTACTGAAGTGAACTTCAAGAAATGGAAACAAGAGATTTTTTTATTTAACTTTTTATGATTTTTCCCCTTTTGTTGTTGTTTGTGATTTCTATGCTTTTTGCCTTGTATGTAAGTTTATCTGTTTGGGGGAGAGTAAAGGGAAGTACAGAAATGGTAGAACAAAATGTGAACAAATGGAGGAGGGAAACTCATAAGATACATTGTGTTGAAAATTAATCTGTATAACTTGGGGATGGTTTGAGGCAGGGGGGAGGGAATGGGGGAGTAAATGAAGGAAGAGGTCACTTTGTTCCAAAAGAAATGTACTCAGTACATGACCTATATAACTATAACCCCTTTGTACTTTACAAGAAAAGTAAATTAAAATAATAAAAATAAAAATTGAGAAACAGATATGAAAGAGTAATGGAGGACAAATTTCAGCAATGAATGTTATAAATGGAAGTATCACAATGTATCCCCTGGACACAATTGGTATATACTAACAAAAAATTTTAGATAAAGGTTATAAAACTAGAAAATAAAATAAATGCATCTCCCATATATTTAATATTTTACTTGGTCCTTCAGAAATACCACAGGAGCTGTTATATGGATCTTTCTATAGAACCGTCAAAGGAAAAGCCTATAAAACATTTCCCAAGCAATTAAAGGGCTCAATTCAATAAAAATTAATAGCTTGAGGCACTCAACCTTTTTTCTTGGAGGCTGCCAAAACTTTCTTATTTTAATATTCCATTTCAACATCTAGGAAATGTGAATGCTATAGAGGATCCAATCACTGAACATTTCTAAAGTCACATAGGTGTATGCGCTAGGACTCATAGATTATAGGGCTTTAAAATTATATGGATCAAGAACTATTACTGTGCTGTAGAAGTGGGGCCTGACCTTGTATGTTGATTCAGCTTAAGCTCATTGAAATAATAGCACATATTTCAATGGTCAAAGATGAGAAATACATTCACATGCAAGTCATACAGTAACTATAATAATACAATAATAACTGGGCCAGAAAATTCATGGGCTGGACTGTGAAATCAGAAGCTGATATGTAGAAATGCTGTCTGAATTGGGTTTTCTGAAAGGACCCTAAGGTGTTTACTACTGAGTGAAATTTTCTTTTGTCCTTTTTTTTTTTTGTCAGTCATAGGATTTGAACTCGGGGCTGGGATTCTCTCTGATCTGTTTTGTTCAAGTCCAGTACTCTATCACTTTGAGCCACAGTGCCACTTGTGCTTTTGTGGTGGTTAATTGGACATAAGAGTCTCACAGACTTTCCTGCTCAGACAAGCTGTTGATCTGTGATCATCAGACCTCAAGCTCGTGAATAGCTAAACGTACTGGTGTGAACAACTAATGCCTGGCTTCAATTTTCTTGTGACCTATGTGTTAATAATTTCCAAGCCTTTTTATTTGTCATTGGAGACATATGAAACCTAAGTTCTCCTGGGATAGTGTTCTAATATTTACCTGTAGGCCAAATATATATTGGCTGCTAACTCTTTCAGAAGAGTCAATTAAAAAATTTCAAAACTGAATAAGTTGGTTAAGATTGCTCCTTTCCCAGTTCTGTTTTGCCCCTTTTTAGCCTTCTGTCTTTCAATCAGGCTGATTATCTTGCAACGACTGTTGCAACTTTAGACTCAAAAGAAAAGCTCTAAATTACTATGAATGGGTGATGATCAAGGATATTATACTTGAGTTCCTGTCTAATTGAATGTAATGGCACTTGAGAATACAGATGTTCTCATCCTTTTGACATCGCCAGGCATTCTTTTCGGAAGGGTGAATGGAAAGGTGCGAAAATGAAGGCCATGGGTATTGTTGGGCTCAAAGTGTCATTCCAGGAGCATGGCAGGTGTTAGTTCTATTGTGCAAGGCAAGGTTTGAATCATCCACATGGCATTTTTGTTGAGTTTTAGAGGAAATATTGGCAAAGCAGAACCATTCTAGAGGGTGGCAAGCCACGAAAACAGAAAATCTGCCTGATAAAGAAGAATTTTGGGTGGGACACCATATTGAGGAAATGTTGACAATATTTGCTAATATATGGTAGTTCATTTCTCTTACCAAACAGAACTCTGGTCCAAGAGTGGAAGTGAGTAGGGAATAAATCTCTATTGAAAATAAGAAGTCCTCCACCACACACATAGTTGTGTCACATAATTTCCTTTTATTTGCTGGCGTCATCATCCTTGATAGAATTCAGCAGTTAGTAGTAGAGATCAGTTCTTGCCTAGACCACACTTAACTAACTTCCATCTTGAAACAACTTCTAAAGTCCATAATGTTCCCTTCCTTAGCTTATTCTGGTCTTTTGAGATCTTGCTGACTTTTTAAAATGGGATGTTTCTTGCTCAGCACGTTCAATAAAACCCGCTTGTGTAAGAAATGCACCCATCCCTCCAAAAAGACTCACATGATAAGTACAATCTTAAGTACCGATTATGTGTCAAGCCTGTGCTAGGCACACGCAAAGTATTTTGTTGACAGTTGATCATCTGTGAGAACTTATAATGACATTGCGATGTTAGCAGGTGTGTGGAGAAGCAGGGTATATGGAGGAAAGAAGAGATGGATCTGTATTTTTCCCAGTGTGTTGAAGGAAATGTTGAAGGAAATGAAGGAAGGGAAAGGAAACAGTCCCATGACTACTTGCTCAAGGCGCTGTACAAAGTCTTTTGGCATTTTGTTAGTAGATTGATGGGTGGCCAACATCTACGCCCATTGTTACTGTACATCCCTTATGCATGACTGGCCTTTTAAATAAACTTTCTGGAGATCAGCTTGACATTGCAGGCTATGTGAAATTTTGCCTGGGATTGAATAAAAATGGGTATTTCTTGGAATTTTTTAATAGAATACAGGAGACAGAATCATCATTATTTTTTTGAAAAATAACTTTTGCCATAAAGACCACTAGTTTGCGAGCACCGGCAGATCTGGTCTCTGGTCAGCTTCTATTCCCTCAGGCTCCTCTGCGGATTCTGTTGTTGGCCTCATTCACGGTCTTTCTCTTGGGTGGTCAGATGTTACAAAGGGCATCACACATCTCTGTCTTGCTTTGGGCCTGGACACACTGATCTTTTTGTTACAATAGGGTTGGTCACCTCGAACTCAACCCTGTGAAAGGTCTGAGGAAATGTGGTTGGAGATGACAACCATGTGACAGATTGCTGTCAGTTCAAGGCCGGTTCCTTGTCAGGGTTGAAAGGAATGACAGGATTATGGTCCCTGGGAAGAGCTCACAGGGGCCTTTCTCAGGGCCAAGGGCACATGGCTTATTCCATGGGGATCATTACACAATAATCATTACACAATATGCAGTACTCGATTCCTAAGGCCTTGATGGTGCGGGGAGGTTGATTTTTACTTCCTCTCCTGTTTTTTGGCTATGTTTATAATTCCTAACATAGTCACTTGGAAAGAGTTGGTAGATAACTTCTCCGGGCCCCTCCCGTGATTCCATCCCTTCTCCTTCTGTGTGAAAACTCATTTTGTAATTTAAACACAAAGAGCAGTTCAATCACCTGTCACTCATGGTCTCAATTACTTGTGGTAATATTTATTTAGCTGCTCTACTGTGGTGGCACTTACTAAAAAATTCATAGAGAATATTAATCAGCTATAATATTATGATAGTATTACCATATTACTGTACAACATTATAAAACAGATTCACAGCAGAGTGTGCTTAGAAAATTTCTAAGTACTCTATGCAAGCATTTAGGTTCTTGACCTACTTAAATATTCATTACACTAACTTAATTCATTTAGTAATTATTTTCAGATCATATATATAATATGATTTCCCAGTAGTATTTCCAGGGGCTTATATACATATGCTTAATGTAATGTTGTGGGGTTTGTTTGTTTTTTTTGCCAGTTCTGAGGCTTGAAATCAAAGCCTTAGCACTGTCCCTGAGATGCTTTTGTTCAAGGCTAGCACTCTACTATTTGAGCCACAGCACTACTTCCAGCTTTTTCTGTTTATGTGGTGGGGAGGAATGGAACCCAGGGCTTCATGCATGCTAGGCAAGCACTCTGCTGCTAAGCCACATTGCCATTCTAACATCTTGGGTCTATTTATGAATTGTTCATTGTGCCAGTCCTGAGGCTTGAACTCAGGGCTTGGGTGCTGTCCTTGTACTTTTGTGCTCAAGACTAGTAGTCTACCATTCGAACCATAGGTCCACTTCCAGTTTTTTTGGTAGTTATTTGGAGATGAGTCTCACAAACTTTCCTGCCTGGCTGGCTTTGAGCTGTGATTCTCAGCTCATAGACTCCTGAGAAGTTAGGATTACAGGTGTGAGCCACTGGCACTTAGCAGCTATTTTTTTTTTGTTTTAAAATCTGATTGGAAAGATAATTTACAATATTTTAAGTGATGGACTGTTTTTCCTAAGTCAAGTATTTTGACATATTTTCTAGGTAAACAGTCATGTTGATGTAAAATATTACATGGAAATATGTTTATGTGTTTATTATGTGGAAGACAGCAATTTGCTTTCTATAATTGTTCATTCACTTGTGAAAAGCCTTTTCCTTCTGTAAATCAGTCTAAAGCTACAAAAATAAGTCCTGAACTATTAGAATCTTATTAAACCATGTATTGGGCACTCTCTCTTCTCTTCTCCTCTCCTCTCTTCTCCTCTCCTCTCCTCCCCTTCCCTCCCTTCCCTTCCTGTCCCCTCTCCTCTCCTCTCCTTTCTTCTCCTCTCCTCTCCTCCCCTCCCCTCCTCTCTTCTCCCCTTCCCTCCCCTCCCCTTCCGTCCCCTCTCCTCTTCTCTCCTCTCCTCTCTTCTCACACCACCTCTAGTAACAAGGTTTGAATTCAAGGCTTCATCCTGCCATGTATGCCCGCTCAGCTGCTACTTTGCCACTTACACATCTAGCCCAGAATTTCACTGGTTAATTGGAGATGGAGTCTTTTGGACTTTACTGCTTGGGCTGGCTTTGAACCCTGATCCTCTGGATCTCAGCTTGCTGAGTAACCAGGTTTACAGGCATGAACCCCAGCTGCCTGGCTAAATCATGTGTTTTAATTTTAACCTGTTTTGTTATGTTCAACGTACACAGCTTAGAAATATGTGATGACAGTAATTTGTATGCAGCAAACTACATTATTCCTAGAGAATTAGAGAATTAGAGGACACATTTTGGTCATGAGGATTTTTTTAAAAAATAGATGAGTAGAACCCTTGAAATGACAATTAAAAAAATAAGATGGCCCAATATGTATATGAGGAAGTATGATGTAAAACACAATTTAATGAGTTGTATGGTCCTAGATGCTATGAATTCTGAGGATCCAACAATGAGGTGTGAGCTTTCATACAGCTCAGCTTTCTAAAAATTGCTGTTAATTGATCTTACATTAATTATCTCATTTCATTGCTAGAACAACCTGAATATTAGATCGGGTAAGTGTTGAAATCATAATTTGCATATAAGAAAACATAGCCTAATGTATGAAACTGTAACCCATCTGTACATCACTTTG